>NW_024425341.1:38461842-38542003 GCF_017311325.1 Ursus maritimus | reverse complement strand
TTCCAACCACAGAGCCTTTCTGAGTCCTTCCAACATACTCTTAAAATACTTTGCACATTCCTATGAACATTTGATAATGCATGTAGATACCTCCCTCCTTCACAGATAACACCTCTCACTAATAAGGCTTTTGTGCTCTCTCTCTTTCTCTCCCCCTTTGTTTCACTCTTTGCACATATACTCTTACTCTCTTCCTCAGGAAAATTGGGTGGGTGTTCAAACTATATTTTTCAAATTTATTTTGTTTTTTTAGCATTTTTTACTGTGTTCAATTAGCCAACATATAGTACATCATCAGTTTTTGATGTAGTGTTCAAAATTTAAGTGAACAATTGGAGGCATTCAGATTCTTTCCCAAAAACCCAGGGGCACTGTAAAATGTTAATTGCCAGCCCACATCCAGAGATAAAAATTAATGGTTTCCTTATAAAGGATAGTTCTTCAGTCTCTAAAGTAGACGATAGACAGATAGATGATAAGCAGATCAATCCCCTCTAATGGGCATTGCATTGTATCCGAGTATACACAGACCGCATAGTGGTAAAACAGTGAGGCTGTTTCCCGTCACAATTATGATTGTAAAAAAGCATTTGTAACAGTAATGCCACCATTATCCAAAACATTCCTATAATTCATCTTTTAGAAATGCTTTTAGACTTAATTTATAAGGACATGCAAAAAAATCAATCTCACTAATATGTAAACATAAATATTATTTCTTTTAATTATTAAGGAGGGCATAAAATGTAAATAAATAGACATCTTATATCTCCTCCACTATTAAATTTCCTTGGTGTACAGTGTATATCATCACTGGATGATGTTAATTACAAATGAGTTTCTACACTTAATAAAGTCTTAAATTACATAAAGCAAAAACAATCAAAACTTGCCATTAAAATAACAAATGTGTCAAACTCTCCTTGTGAGATATATCTCACATGAAGAAATAAATCAAACAGAGAAATATTAGTGTAGCACAGAAAAATTGAAATTGGAATTTACAAACATGATCTACTTGGTAGCTATCTGTTCTTATACCAAAAGATGAGAATGTGTTTTTTCTTTCTGAAAACATGAAACATTTACAAAAAATGACAACCCAAGTCACTACAAAAGTGTCAACACATGTAATAGAATTGCTATAACACAGATCCCATTCTCTGATCTAAGTGCAATTACAGCATTAGAAATCAGAAATGATATTAAGAATCAACAATTAACAAAATAACTATAATTATGTATTTTTAGAAACTAAAAAAGTACTCAAATTGATGGCATGAGGAAAATGTCAAAATTGAAATTGTAAGAAATAGTAACTGAAGTAGAATGTAAAACCCTTTATAACAAAGTGTGTAGGTGCAGTCAAAGCTTAACTTAGGAGGTAAATTTATTTTTTTTTTAATTAAGGAGGTTAAATATTCAATTAGGATATTAGGAAAAGCTTTGTAGAGTAAATCCAAGAATACTGAAAGAAGGATATTGTAGAAATAAGACAAAATTTAAAAAGGAAATAGATGTAAACTTTGGATCTTTAGAATTGCTGATAAAATAGACAAACTTCTAGAAAGACTGAGCAAGAAAACAGGGAAGAAAACAACAATTTATATAAGAATATAATTCTATAAACAATAGATATTTTTCAACTATAAGAAAATTTGAATGCAAGTGCCAATAAACTTGAAAGCTTCTGTTAGCAAGAAATTTTCTAGAAAACATTAATTTCTCTAATTGATTAAGAATAGAAAGGCTAAAAAAGGGGGTAAAAATACTTTTAAGATTAGTTAATGATTAAAATCTTATCCAATCAAAAACTATCATTGAACTTTACCTCAATTTAAAGAAACCATAATCCCTATATCTGAAGTATAAGGGGTAGAAAAACATTGAAGATACAAAACTTAAATTATGACGCTAAAAGAACCTCTCTATTAAAACTGGGGAAAAACAATTTAAGATAAACTTAAATTTTAGGTAAGTCTCATTTTAGAGCTAAATTAATAAAATCACACTTAAAGTACTAGAAAATATAATTCAAGGATGCATTAAAAATACACTGTGATCAAGTAGATTATATCTCAGGTACATAAGAATGATTCAACATTAGAAAAAAATATATCAAAGAAATACTCCACATTAAAAAAAATGTAAATGAGGGAAAAAAGCTTCCAATATTTCAAAAGATGAAAAATACACTTAGCTAACTCAGAAACAAAGGAAATTTCTTTAGAAGTTTTCTTATTTAATTCAAAAAAGACTATCTCTTCAACATTGGACAAGAGGTACTCGCCTGTGTAATAAAATGAGGGCAAAAGAATCATAATTGGAAGGGAGAGAACACTTTTTTTGCAGGTGATACAATTATCTGTACACACAATCGAATGAAATGTTCTATATGGGAAAATCAAATAATCAAATAATTCTATACAAAATAATAAAATACAGAATGACCAAATCAAATAGACAAACTATTAGAAATTACAGAATATACTGGTAGGTAGACAATCGATATATCTAGGAAGTAGTAACATTTCTATAAACCACTAGAATCTAATTAGAAAATATATTGGAAGAGCATCCTATTCATCATAAGAGCCGATATAATATGCCTAGGAATAAATCTAACACAAACTGGCAATGTCTTTATGGAAATATTTCAAAACACCTTTGAAGGCAATGAATAAGACCTGAATAAGGGTGCAGACATACTACATTAAAGAACATAAGGACTAAGATGGTAAATATATCAGTCTCACCTATGTAATATAAAATTACATCAAATTGATCTTAAAATGATATTGAGGGTAGGTGATATTGAGGTTAGCTCAATCGGTTTAGCATCCAACTTTTGGTTTTGGCTCAGGTCAGTCATGGTCTCAGGGTCATGGGATCCAGCCCCATGTCAGGCTCTGCACTGAGCATGGAGCCCACTTAAGATTCTCTCTCGCTCTCCCTCTGCCCCTCCCCCACTGCCCTCTCTTAAAAAAAAAAAAAAGACATTAAAATGCAATGGTAATTATTTCAGGGTGGTATTGGCATAAGGATAAGCAAATGACCACGGGAACAGAAAGAACATTTATGGAAACATGACAAAATAGAGATGGCATTGAAAGATGAGGAAGAAATTACTTTTCATATTTAATTACAAAGAGAAAAAGAAAATAAAACCAGATTATTCTTATCATACCCTAAAAGTCAAAGCAATTCCAGGTAGATGGAAGATCCAAATGTGATATGTGACATGACAAAAATTTTAGAAGAAAATACGAGACAATATCTTTGTGATCCTGGATTAAAAATGGATACTTTTAAAAAGATACAGAAACTAAAAATCATGCGTAAAAATTTAAAATGAATATTTTTATTATAAAAAAAGAAAGACGATACCATGCTAAAGTTAGAACAAGGCCATTCCTCAGAAAAAAATAGGTATTTGCAACTTTTACAAATAGCAAATAATAATATCCAGATTAAAAAATCTATAAAGGCATAAATCTGTAATAACGTTTTACTTCACACCCAACGGGTTGGCAAATATTTGTAATAACAAGCAATATCAACAATACTGAGAAATAGAAACAGTCTAACTGTTCATGACAACATAAATTGATATCAAACTTTCGGAGACTAATTTGGTCATTTCTGGTAAAGTGAAGTTGTTTATAACCTATAACCCAGTAGTCATCCAACAATTATATTTCCAGATTTATTCCTTAGAGGAAATCTAAATCTTTCGAGAAGAATACTTATGGTAACATTGTACATATTGCTGAAAATTAACAGTATCTTAATATATGTAAGAGGAGAATGGTAAATTATGGATGGAATGTGGATAAATTTTAAAAATAAATTTGAACAACAAAAAAGCAAAGTTAAACAAAAAACACATACAGATAGTATTTACATGGACGTTAACCAAGTGGAAAATTTTCTATTTTGTTTATGGATAGAAACAAAAAAATTAAAATATAAGAATATTCATGGGGAAGATGAATAAGTAACCTCAAGTTAGTGATTACTTATGAGGAAGAAGAAACAGTCATATCACTCCCTTTTATATAGCAATCATATAAAATCAGATAGAATTAAAATATATGTACTCTTATTCGTTTATAGAAAGAATAAAATCATATCTACTTCAGTATAAAATGAATTAAGCCTTCTGCTACCAGTGATGCTGGTTTCAACATCTGATGGACTGTGAAGATTTTGGTGGAGAGAAAAATACATCATTCTACAGAGGAAAAAAAAAGTGTCTTCTTCAAGAAGACAAAATGATGATTTCATTCTCTTCATGATTCCATAAGCATTTCACAATTTATCTGGGTTCCACTTATTGGAGAATCCAAAGACATGTATTTAGAACATAATAGCAAAATGAAAGTCATTGTAAAAGTTACATAGAACTTTTTTGAAGAAATTTATACATTATATTCAGACACAGACACAGGTATTGATCTAGATACACATACATTCTGTATAGTCACTTTTCTGGTAAGTCCACAGGATTTTTGTCTATTATCATTTTCCCCCTCCAAAATGAACGCTAATATGCTTTCCCATACTTTCTTTTTTTAATTTTTATTTATGTATGTGAGAGAGCGAGCACGCGAGCACAAGCAGGGGTAGGTGCAAAGGGAGAGGGAGAAGCAGGCTCCCTGCCAAGCCTGGAGCGTGTCATCACAGGGCTCCATCTGGGGACCTTGAGATCATGACGTGAGTCAGTCAGACTTAATAGACTGAGCCACCCAGATGCCCCTGCCTTCACATATTTTCTTTTTCTTTTTTTTTTTTTAAGATTTTATTTATTTATTTGAAAGAGAGAGAGAGTGAGCAAGTGAGAGAGAGAGAGGGAGCATGAGCATGGAGAGAAGGAGAAGCAGACTCCTGCTGAGCAGGGAGCCCGATGTGGGACTTGATCCCAGGACCCTGGCATCATGACCTGAGCTGAAGACCGATGCTTAACTGACTGAGCCACCCAGGTGCCCACCATATTGTCTTAATTCAGTTTTTAAACCAATCGTTTACCTATTTGTTCAAGCTTCTAGGAGATGGAGACAATGAATAAATTTGCCATGAATCATCACCAACTCAATTTTTACCTCGTCAGGAACAAGCGCTAATAATTACTAATATTTTTCAAAGTTCAAGGAAGTGTATATAGACTTTTATAAAGATCAAAAGAATTCTATTGTGAGCCACCAAAATGTAAAAGCACCCTTCAGTTGGGAAGGAAAATATTAAATTGTCTTTACTAGAGATTTTTAAAGGCCCCTATAGTAAAGCAAATGTCCACAGAATTTAAAGTACAAGATTTATCAGCCAGGTTGAATTTTATTTTTGGAGAGAAAAGAAAAGCATTGAATACCATTTGACATAGATATTTTGTTCTTCATGTAATCCAAATACATTGAGGAAATATACAACATTTCAGGAACGTTTTATATTTTATACTTTAGCAAACTACATCAAATTCTCAAACTGCAGGGAATAACCCACTGAAATCCAATACAGAACTTAAAAAAAAAAAATACAAAGTGGTTTGTAATATCCTGTTTTACAGAGTAGGAGAATCAAGGTAATTTGTTTTATATCAAATTTCACTTCAAATATCAATTTGTCAGAGATTTCGCCTCAAATATCAATTCCTCAGGGAAGCCTTTCCTACAGTGTCACCAGGAGCAGACTGCGCTTCTCACTGTAGCATTTTCACACCGGCTGCTATGCTCCATGTTGGTAGTGACAGTGACTACATTTCCTTGCCGCTCAAGTTTTAAGCATTATTTTCCACAGAGCTTGCAATGTGCCAGACATTTTCTAAGCAATTTTCAAACATTAACTCACTTAATTGTCACAGCAATCCTGTAAAGTAAGTATGATTATCTTTTCCCTTTTACAGATGAAAAAATAGAGGCAAGAAGTTAAATAATTTGTCCCAGGTCACACATCTGCTAAGCAGCAGAGTCAGGATTTAAACCAGGCAGTGAGGTTGCCCATGCAGATGTAAGGGCTGCGGAACTGACTCTGCTGTTAGGGAAACAAACAAAAACCAAACCCCAAAAACCAGAAGAAACAAACACTAAAACAAAACAAAATAATAGGGAACTTGACAAAACTTATACAATACCAGTTTTTAGACATAGGACAATGAGCACTGCAAGACTATTATCCCTAATAAAAAGAAACCAAGGAAAGTTTTTCCAACCGTATACCAGGCTTTTTTTTTTTTTTTTTTTTTTTTTTTTTTTTTTTGGCCTGGATGCTATTTCCAGACAGCAGTGCATAGAGGGTCAGTCCAAAAAGAGTCCAACAGTTCTGCTAAAATTAAAGAGGCAGTGATCAAACGTTTAGGAGTCCAAGATGGCTTAAAAGTGTAGGTCCTCATATCAGGGGAAAAAAAGAAAGAGAGAGAGAGAAGCAAACTGAGAAAGAGCTCTAGTTCTCTGTATGAAAGCTTCTCAAGTTTTCGGTTGATTAGATACTGAACACCAGTCCATATAAGCACAGGATAAAAGTCTATGAAGTTTGAAAAAGAGTTGCTGTGAGAGAAAGTACAATTGTCTAGAAGCTAAACTTTAACCATTGCAAAAAAGTCATATAAGGCTGAGAATTATTTGATTTTTTTTATCTGCTAGATTAAATACACCTTGATATACCTGATAAACGTGAAGCATTAAATGAGGGCCCCAGAGGCATTATTTCTTAGTAGTGGGACTAAACTGGTCCTAGAGTAGAGTTCACTCTAGAGTCACACTCAAAAAACAAGTCACACTTAAACAAATAAAGACCAACATGTGCGTGCATACACACACACACACACACACACACACACCCCTATGAAATATCTGCAAGTGGCTTTTTTTCATAACTTATCCGAAACTTTTTTAAAGAAACAAAAGTTAACCACTCAACAATGAAATTTTACAATGTCCAGCATCCAGGCAATAATTTTTAGTTATCCAAAGAAACAGGAAGATATGACTGTTTTTTTTTTTTTTCAAAATAGTCAATAGAAAGAAATCCTAAGATACTACAGTGAGGAATTATCAGACAAGAGTTTTAAAACAGCCATGTTTCAGGATATAAGAGAAAACATAATCACAAGGATAAAGAAATAAAAGATAAGGATAAAAGATAAAGAGATGTGGAAAAAATCAGGAGACCCACATGTATAAAAAATAAAATACAGGAAATCAAATGTTTATTAAATTAATATGAAATCAGATACTACAGAAGGAAACAGAAGTGAACATGAACTTACAGAGACTGTGCAGTATGAGGCATAGAGAGAAAAAAACTGAACAAAAATAACCAGAACCAAGTGATCTGTGGGTTAATATTACTAATACATGATAACTGAAGTTCTAAAAGAAAAAAGAGCAATGGAGTTGGAAAAATAAACTATTAGAGAAATACTATAGAAAAAATGTACAAACTCAAAAAAAATTAAGAATATTTTAAGAATATACAAACATTTACAGATTTGATGAAAGAAACCCACAGATCCAAGAAGCTACAAGGAACCCTAACACAATAAACACAAGCAAAACAGCGTCAAAGACTATCACAGAGGGACGCCTGGGTGGCGCAGTCGTTAAGGCGTCTGCCTTCGGCTCAGGGCGTGGTCCCGGCGTTGGAGGATCGAGTCCCACATCGGGCTCCTCCGCTATGAGCCTGCTTCTTCCTCTCCCACTCCCCCTCCTGTGTTCCCTCTCTTCGCTGGCTGTCTCTCTGTCAAATAAATAAATTAAAAAATCTTTAAAAAAAAAAAAAAAAAGACTATCTCAGAAGTTGCTGAAGATTCAGGTCTACAGGCAAATCTCAAGATCAACCCGAGATCAGGTGAGACATTAGGTACGGAGGAAGAAAGATAAAGACAGCAGTAACTGCCTCGTCAGACATCATGCAAGCCAGACGATGATGGAACAGCATGTTTAAAGAAAGAGATCAACCTAGAATTCTTTCAGAATGACGTCTAGAACAAAATGCGGAACATGTGGAAATTAAGCAACATAACCCTAAAGAACTACACAGTATTTGGAAATGTGTGGGATGCAGCAAATCCAAGCCTGTGGTTCCAGAGACCCTGCTCTGAACCGNTGTCCATACCTCATCAGACCTGTTTCTGTTGGGAGACCGGCAGGAGCCTGTTTTCCTCATTCATACCTAAGGAACCTGAAGCCAGAAGGAATCTTGAAATCTGATGAAGGATCTGGTGCCAGAACTAACACAACTGAGTACCTGGATTCCATGTCTACTCACTACACTGTTTCCTCTTATTTCCGAAATCTACAGGTTCAAAGACTTAACCACGGAGTACATATTATACACATACATTTTAAGACACATCCGCAGCTGGTGAGGAGGGAAAGTGTTTCCTTCCAATGCAAAGGGAAACTAAGTGCCTGGAAGGCTATGGGCCAGGGAGTCTTCTTTCTACTATAAATCAACTTGTATCTTTTAAATTATGCATACTTTCATGTGTACCTGTTTTTAAAAAAACAAAACCAAATGATAAGGATGCAATCAAAATAAATTGCCTCTAAGTTGCCTGTGTTTATGTCTTGAATTTTATTCTAATTTTATTATATAAAAAAGAATCTTGTACCTGGCAAATACATAAAAATGAAGATATATCATCCTGCTCTTTGACCATTCTTTATATTTACTCAGTTATTTTGTCCAGTTTATATGTATTTTAAATGATAAATATAACATATTTGAAATTTTTACCTTTTTAAAAGTTAGTATTATAAAATGTAGGTTATTCTGATTTTACTGCTTTTTTATATGTATTCTTTTTAGTGGTTATATCTTATTCTTCTGTATATTTGTGATAAAATTTAGTTTGCAGTTATTACAAATGTTGAATGTTTTGGTTGTTCGTAATTTTGCACTTCATTAATTGTGCAATGAAAGTCCTCAGTGCATAAAACATTATGTGTTTTCAAGTTTATATTGAGATAAATTCCTAAAATTTAATTTGAATGTGAAAAATATATGAACATTTTTAAAGACTGGATTTTATCCCTCTATCATGCACTGTATTTCCTCTGTTTTATCGATTACCTCATTATCTTCCCAGTAGAAGATTCCATGATGTCGTCAGGGACAGTGTTTGTGTTCTTACTGCTCTATCTTTAGTGTCCAGCAGGTGGAAGTGACTGATTTTATCAGTAGATTCCTCCCAAACTGTACAATTCCCCATTCTCATTTGCAGTGCAGGAAATGTCTATTTCTGCTCTGACTTCTTAGGTTTACCATTTGTTTCTTTCATTCCATATTTTTTTCATTTTTAAAAGGATTTTGTTCATTTATTTGAGAGAGAGAAAAAGAAAGAGAACATAAGCGGGTGGAGGGGCAGAAGAGGAGGGAGAAGCAGGCTCCCTGTGAGCAAGGAGCCCCCAGTGAGGCTAGAGTCCCGGGACCCCAGGTTGAATCTGGGCCAAAGGCAGCCACTTAACCGACTAAGCCACCCAGGTGTCCCATATTGCTTCATTTTTATTACATGTTTAGTACCTTGCTAGCTTAATAGGTGGATATAATACCTTTCTTCAGTTATTTATACATTTGAACATACCCAACATGACTCTCCATTATTTGTAGACTTTTGCTTTTCTTTCTTTCCCAAATATCTGCCCAGATCTTTCCGTACTTACCTTATCCGTTAGACTGGACTCATCAGATATGAAAAAGGCTAATCCTTTGACTTTCATATTTGTTGCCAATATATCCTCAATTGCTGTTATTTAACTGTTTAATTAAAAAGAAGCAATATTCATTTTTATGCCAATGTAAAAACAGTACTACTTCAAGAACTTATATGTCATGGTCTGAAGAAGCTGCTGAAAGAGCACGTATTTTAAAGCATAACATGGTGGTGAAGCTTCTCTGTCTCCTGTAGCACAGCCTCAGTGTCCCCCTCTCATCAGACCAATTAGTTGTGGATGCTAAACTATTTTTGCATGTTGTTAATCCTCTTTTGTGCTATTTTTTTAAAAATAAAGGTAACAAAGATGTACTGGTTACAAATCTAAGGTAAAGTTAAATCCTTCCCTAAAATGTAATTAAATTGTGCCAAATTAGGTTTTTTTAATAAGAAAAAGTCAACAATCAAGAAAACAAAGGGTTTGACCCCATGAAAAATGTTTAAATGTGTGATGAAAGAAAAAAAAAAAGACAAAAGTTCCAAGAATCAAATTGCCCAGACTAGACCGTGTGTTTCCTAACTCCCAGGGACTATTCACCATGCCCTCTATGCCTGTCATACAATGAACAGAAGCAGAAGTGGTCAGGAAGGAAGGAAAGAGGGAAGGAGGGAAGGAAGGAAAGGGACGGGGAGAGGAGAGGAAAGAAAACACAAAATATACATGTATCTTAACATAAGGAAAAAATGCAATTCTCAAATGAAATAGAGAAGATGGAAATGAAGAAATCTTGTAGTATGTTCATACAAAACAAAAGAGCTCTCCCCATTAAACATGGAAAAGAGATCAAATAAAATGCAGGCAGCGAAAACCAATACAATGAATGAAAAATGGTAAGGGAAGAGTATGGGCAAATAAAGATGCAAAATTCACTCTAGAAAAAAAATAAAACCAAGAGAGGAGGAGAAAAAAGAAATTCCCTCAAGTTGGTTTATTTGTCTTGATGAAATACAGGAGGATGTAAGTTGAGAAGAAAGAGATGTAACCACATGCTAACAAAATAACAGGGCGGGATATAGGAGATCATAGTGGTAGGAATTGAGGAAGAAAAATAACATCACTGCATAAACAGTAAGTAAATAAGAAGAAAATCCGTGTTTAGAAAGGAAGATAGAGGAATGGTTTGAGATAATCCCACTGTTGAGGAATAGGCCCAAGATCAGTAATAGAGAATAGAAAATGGTGAGCAAATAAAGTTTATTATAAAACAATTAGAAAGTTGATATTAGAAAATAAATATACAGATAATTAAAATAGCATTCAGAAAAACGAATATTAAATGTGTCATTTTAGATTGATTAGGGATCAAAAATTATTCAGTGACTAGTGAATAAGACTAGAACAGTTGACTATCCATTTGGGCGAAAAAAAATAAAACCGGAATTCTACCTCATTTTTTACATTAAGTAAATTATAGATAATTCCTTTAACTGAAACAACTGAAAATATGTGATAAACATATGGTTATTTTCCTTTATTTAAAGCAATATATATCAAAATTGTAAAAATTCTAATAGAAAAACCAAAATAAGCAGTTCTGACATAAAGTAAATATTATTGTTTTAAAGATTTATTTATTTATTTTAGAGACACGGAGAAAGTGTCAGCGGGAGAGGGACAGAGGGAGAAGGAGAGCGAGAATCTCAAGCAGACTCCCTGCTGAGTGAAGAGCCCCATGCAGGGCTTGATCTCAGGACTCTGAGATCATGACCTGAGCTGAAACCAAGAGTTAGACACTTAACTGAATGAGCCAGCCAGGCACCCCAGTAAATAGTATTTTTGTATACCATATTAGCACCAATGTTTGCAAGTATGAAGAAACATCCGTGATCATAAATTTTGTCTGTAGGTTAATTGGCGTAACTGGAAAGCATTTAGCAGCATCTCTCAGAATTTAATATATACATTCCCACTGATCTACCAATCACACTGCTGGGAATTCACAATAAACATATCTAAATGCTAAAATGTATGTTCAGCAATGTTTATTTCAAGAGTTTTCAATACCAAAAAGAGAATTCAAAGTTAGGAGCAGCAATGTTTATTTCAAGAGTTTTCAGTACTAAAAAGAAAATTCAAAGGAGGTCCAATTAAATTATGATACATTCATTTGACAGATCCAATCATTAGAAACAATGAGCTGGGTTTCTGTGTCCTAATTAGAAAAAGCAGAATAATGAGCCATGCCCTGCATAGAGCTTCCACTTTGCTTTTATAAGTGACCTCAGAACTACCTGGTTCTGGGAGGTCAGGGAAGTAAGGAACAGTGGTTACCAGATGAAGTCCCTGATATGGAGATGGCATTGATGCTGTCCTAGTCGCTGTTGTGGGGAAGCATTGCTGTCATTGGTGTCCTGTGATGTTTGCATTGTGGTTTCTACGTAAGGATAGTTCTGCAGAGTAGTTCTGAATACTTTTACTGGAAGCAGTGACTTCAGTCTAAAGTTTTTTTTTCCCCCCTTTTTTTTAGAGAGAGAAAGCGCCTGGGTGCAGGGTGGGGAGGGGCAGAAGGAGAGGGAGAGAGAGAATCTTAAGCAGACTCCATGCCCAGCATGGAGCTGACAGGGGGCTTGATCTCAGAATCCTGAGACCAAGAATAGGTTGCTTAACTGACTGAGCCACCCAGGCGCCCCACAGTGCCTTCAATCTATTTCTCAAGTCCTCCCATGGACTCTGGGAGCTATCTAAAAATCTGTAATAAATTACTCTTTGGCTTAAAATAATAAAAGTGAATTTTGTTGTTCACAACTAAGAACTTTGTCCAATACAGAAAATTACCTTGGTGATGGGAATATGGTTCATTTGGTTTTTTACTTTAAATTTTTATATATTCAAAAAATGTATAATATGTTACTTGAACATTTAGTGGGCACAAAGAAAGTAGAGTGTGAGATTGCAAAAAGTGTTTAGAAAGAAAGTTCCAGAAAGAGAATCCTGGTGAGTAGTCTGTCTTGAGAATAAAAAGATCCAAGATGCAGTCCAAGTCCTTGAGATTCATATTATTCAGACATATGGAGAAAGATATACCAGAAATAGCATATAACCTATTGTCCTTCACATAAGAATAGTTTATATGGTAGATACTTGGATTCTGAATCTTATTAGAGAGAGTTCACTTCCTGTTCTAGGAAGGTATCCATGAACCAATTATGCTTTTTATTAGAAAGTAGACAAATCTAATTAAGACAAGATGAACCAAATTAACATTCCAGACATCTCCTGATGCATAATTTTATTGTTACGTGATATGGAATATTTCATGTAATCTGTTACAAACATTAATCATCCATGTTTTTGTTCTATTAAGCATTTTATAATGTAGGTTATTTTGTTATGTAAAAGTTTCCCAAAACTCCATGAGATATGTGAGAATTTTATTAGTTAAACTTAATGTTTTAGAATGCAAATGAGTATTTCTCTATTTCTATAGAAAAAAAAATATCTTTAGATGGGTTTTATAACATTATAATTTATATATTCTTAAAGATAGATAAATTACAAGTATTTTTAGAAGCTGGACAATACGTATTTCAGTTACCATCTGCCGCCATAGTAAGGAGTCAATACTTCATCATAACTCTCGAGTTAGCAACAATGATCCATAAATAGTTTAATCTGTAACCACAGTGTGTGTTTACTGTGGCACAGCTGTTTTCATCAACTTGTATTTCAGGGGCACTTAGGCCAAAAATCATATAAATAAAAGGTTGAAAATGTTATCTAAGACCTATTATTCAGCTTCTGTATTATAGGCTTAACTAAATCAAAATGTTGATGTTGAACTTCAGGATAATGTTCCTATTAATAAAAAAAATTATAAACAGACAGCTGTCCAAAGAGACGTCAGCAAATATTGAGAGCTCAATTTATTATTTAGAGAAAAAAATGACAAGATTTAATACAGTGTAAATTTTTAGCCAAATATAAAGGATTAGTCTGGGCTGGGAAAATTTAGAACCTGATTTTGAGAGACACTGAGGAATTATTATATATTATTTCTTTAATTTATAGCCATTTGTTTTGACATGGGTAAAAGACATGTAAGAATATAATAGTATTTTTAAAATACATTTTTGAAATTAAAACTCCTAAAAGAACATCAAGACATCTATTTACTAAGTAGGAGACTACACCAAATTTCAAGTTATGATAACCTTATTTTGTTTAGGTAAAAGTAAATTTGTTTCTTTGCCCATATTTATCTTACTTTGATGTATTATTTTCTTACCTCCAGTCAGTAAGGCAAATCACTGGTCCTTTCACCAATGTCGTATTCAAGGTACTTCTACATATCAGTGATTGGGTTTCCTTCTAAGTTTTTAATATTAAATAAGATCGAGCACTTGCTTCAAAGTAGTTTATTTCTAGTTATTAAAAGGATGAAGAGAATAACATTATTATTATTATTATTATTATTATTATTATTATTATTATTAAAAAGAGAATACACTTGGTTAAGCATCTGACTCTTGATCTCAGCTCAGGTCTTGATCTCGGAGTCATGAGTTCAAGCCCCAGTGTGGAGTCCACTTTAAAATAAATAACTGAATAACTAACTAACTAAATACTAAAAAGAGCATACACTCTTGCACATACTTGTGCAATACACATATGACTAGGGTATAGGTTATACTCTATTCCTTGGGGATTCATGGAAATGAGTGCTTAATTCTACCCAAGAGTATGGGACCGAGGATCAGAGATGATGACCTTAAAGAAATAATAATAGAGTGATCTAAATTGAGGAGGAATAGACATAAGTTGAGTGATCAAATTTAAAAGTCAGAAAAATAACTTCTGAAAAAGCAGAAGGAAGGTAAATATGATTGTGACTCTGGTGATCACTATTGCATGGCAGATACATTCCAGTTGCTTTGCATGTCTCATCTCTTGTGATTATTATCCTATGTTGCATCCGAGGGAATTGTGGTATAGAAAGTTAGGCAATTCATAAGGTCACAAAGTTAACAAGTGATGGGCTACATTTCAAACAGCCTCACTCCAGTGCTCCTTACCGCCTTACTATATACCATATCCAACAACACGTGCACGCATATGTACATACATAAAAAATAGAGGCATTGATAAATTAAAGAGGTGATTGCTATGGAAAAAGTTGTAATGAAATAAAACCCACCTAATCCAGGAAATAAAGAAAAGCACAACCATCCAACATTAAAAAAAAAAAAAAAAAAGATAACCCTAAAGCACTACTACTTGAAAGAAAACCATGCACAACAAAAGCATTTGAAAAATTTAATAGAATGGATATAAATTCGTGGGCAAAATAAATTATTAAAAATAATTGAAGGGGGCGCCTGGGTGGCACAGCGGTTAAGCGTCTGCCTTCAGCTCAGGGCGTGACCCCACCGTTCTGGGATCGAGCCCCACATCGGGCTCCTCCGCTATGAGCCTGCTTCTTCCTCTCCCACTCTCCCTGCTTGTGTTCCCTCTCTCGACGGCTATCTCTCTCTGTCAGATAAATAAATAAAATCTTAAAATAAATAAATAAACAAACAAACAAATAAATAAATAAAAATAGTTATGTAGTAATAACTTGTTTGAAACACTGTTACTTGAGCTATAGGTATGAAGAACAAAGTTCTGACTCTCAAGTAATATATACTTTAAGGTGTATTTAAAGGAGATCATTAATACACGTATAGATAAGCAATCTAATTTTAGGTAATTAGCATTATTCAGAAGAAAAGCAAAGCAGAATAATAGACTAAGAATTTATAGCAGTGAGTCATGTAGGCTTGGAAGAGTATTTATCTAGGCTGGTCAAAGAAGACTTCCCAACGAGTTTACATTACTTGTACAGAAAATAAAACCAGGTTTTTGTCTTGGTTAAATTTAAATGAATATTTGATATTTGAGTAACAACATCTGATAAACTAATGAATATGAATCAACAATTGAGCAGAAAAGTTGAGTGTTGAGATATAAATTCAAATATTTTAAATATATAATTTTAATTTAAATATAAATATTTAAAACCACAGATTCAATGAACTTAACTTATATTTAACCATCATGCTAATAAGGAATATGAAAGAATTACAATACATGAAAAAAAATTCCATGAGATTAAAAAAATAAGATTTGAATAATGAGAAATTAATTTGCATTCCTAGATTTAAAAATTCAAAACACATAGCTGTTAATTCCCCCAAAATAGTGAATATATTTAATACCATTGAAATTCCAGTGAGTTATTTTTAATATTATAAAATGATTCTAAATTCACATGGAACAACAGTGAAATAGAAAAACATAAAATGTTGAGTAAATTTAAGGATGAAAACAAATATCCTGTATGATACCTTACAATTATGCTAGTTATGAAAGTATGTTCATGGTGTAAGAATTAGCATAAGATGCTTGGAACGGAGCAGAAAGTTTAGAGACAGACTCAAGCATGTATAGTCTCTTTAGTATACATGTGTCATTTTACATGAATCAACAAATAAATAGTTCTGGACAAATACCTTTCTTTTTCCCAGTTAGCCAACATAATTCCAGATCGTTTTGAAAAGTAAAAGTAAAAGTAAAACAATAAAAGTGCTGAAAAAAATATCTAAGTGAACATGTATTTGATCTTGGAATTAGAAAAGGTTTTCAAAAGGAAAAAACATAAAAATAAATACTGATGAATTTGTGAATATAGATAAGAAAATCGTAACTGAAATAATCTTAAAAGTACACAGTTAATTGGAAAAAAAATACAGGATTTCGATAAGCACGTAAAGAAAAATACAAATACTGCCAAGAAAAATGCCAAAGGATGTGAATAAACAATCATAAAGAATAATCATAAGGGGCCAATAAATGCTTAAAAAAATGTTCATCTCAAAGACCATCAAAGATGTACAAATTTAAACAGTTTACCATTATTTACTTATCAAATTGGTGAAGATTTAACATGATGAACACATTCAGAGTTGCCAACATGACAGGCATTTTCATCCATTGGTAATGGGAGTGTAATTTTTTTCCATCTTTATAAAGGTAATCTGGCAATTAAAATCAAGACTCTTGATATTACATGTACACACCTTATAACCCCAATTTCTACTTTCTAGACTGTATTAGAAGGAAAGAGCCATGCTTAATGCCCAGAGCCCTTTACAAAGATATTGCTGCAGCCAGTTACTTAGAAGTAGTTCACTTGAATTAAGTACAGATATGCTCTATCTACTAAACATCAGGTTTTCCAAAATGAGTTTGAATTTCAGAAACTGCTCAAAGTACATTATTAAGTGAATAAAATCTACAACTGCAAGTTTATCATTAAATGTGTAACTACATGGGAGCATGAAGAGGTTTGCTCTGTAGCTCTTGTTGGGCTAGTTAAGGAGAATTTTATTCTATGCTTTTTCCCACTATTTTTCTAGTACTTTATAATGACTGCAATAATTTTATAATTATAATATTCTTAAGAGAATAAACCAAAATTCACTGCTTGTAAGACTATGACTGGGAAAAGGGCTTCAGCATCCATGTCTATGAAATAATAATCTACCTCCTGAGTCGTATGGGATTATTGTGAGCAACAAGAGAGGTATAAAATATTTGGAGAGTGAGCTAAGAGATTGAGAGAGACAGAGATTTATACATCCTTTTGGGATACTATGTTGCCACTTAAGCATTTTGTCAGTTGCTTTAAATCTTTCACTTGGTCACCATTAATGCAACACTAATTCTCGGTGATGACCTGGAAGACTTGAGAACACTTTCTGAAGCAAGCAGTTTACTCCCAGAAGTCGGCTCTCAGTAGAACTGCGGCAGCACAACGTTTCTCGGAGCCAGGAGAGCAAGACCGCCCCTTTGCTTAAGGGTCAATAAGCAGGGCTTGGCAAGTCCACAGTTTGTAAGCATTAGTGGGTGTTGAAGAAGGGTCTGGTCCCTTACTGGACTCCGGAGATGCAGAAACACCAGTGCGTACGGTCAGGTCCAAGAGGCAGGGAAGCGCTTCACAGCCCCCCCTCCATAGCGCCCCCCCTTCACAGCGCCCCCGCCCCGGCCGCCCAGCGCAGAGCTCGGGGGCAGGGCAGAAAGCCGGAGGGAGGAGGAGTGCAGGGGTGGAACAATGCGACTGATTTACTGAGGTTAGACCCAAAAGCTCCAAAGGGACCTGCAATAGCGGGCAAACTGTAGAACAGAAATTTAGGCCACTTTGGGTTATTAAGACAGCCGCAAGATGTTGCTTCTAGCATCTGGCTCCTTTCCAGCAGGCCCACGGCGTTTCTCATCACCCTGAGATGCTCACCCTGTTGAATGTGGGCCCGGCCGGAACTCCGCTGTATCCATCCGACAGGTGCAGCAATTGGTGTGTGTGCTTCACAGACGTACTAACTATAGAGCCCTCGTGAATGTTTTATGACGCTAGGTTTACAAATTAACTGGAGTAACTACGCTACCCTGAAGGCTTCAGCAGAAAACAAGACTGGGAATCATATTATGTCCCTTCTGTTGCAGTGAGCAATGTATTTGTTTCTGTGGTTCTCTGCTCAGGCCTAGTTTCTTTCTTTCTTCCTTTCTTTCTTTCTTTCTTTCTTTCTTTCTTTCTTTCTTTCTTTCTTTCTTCCTTCCTTCCTTCCTTCCTTCCTTCCTTCCTTCTTCCTTCCTTCCTTCCTTCCTTCCTCCCTCCCTCCTCCCTCCCTCCTTCCTTTCTTTCCTTCTTTCTTTCTTTTCTTTCTTTTCTTTCTTCCTTCCTTCCTCCCTCCCTCCCTTTTTTCTTTCTTTTTCTCTCTTTCTTTCTTTTTCTTTCTTTCTTTCTTTCTTTCTTTCTTTCTTTCTTTCTTTCTTTCTTTTTCGTTCCTTCCTTCCTTCCTTCCTTCCTTCCTTCCTTCCTTCCTTCCTTCCTTCCCTCCCTCCCTCCCTCCCGTAGAGGGAGAGAGAGAATCCGAAGCAGGCTCCATGCTTGATCCCACAAAGCCCAGGTCGAAAATCAAGAGTCTGATGCTCAACTGACTGAGCCACCGAGGTGCCCTGAGGTCTAGTTTCTTCTTAAGTAAAATGTTCATAACAAAAGATCACTGCATGATAACTGGGAGTGAAGTATAAGACGTAATTGTAAGAAAAACCCAGTAAGAAAAAAAAAAACAATTAAGAAATTATTATATTCATCAAATTTTCTGAGTTCTTTTTAAAAAAAATAATGGGCTACATAATTAAACACTGAATTTTTCTTAGAGCTTCTGCTCATTCTTTTTTTTTTTTTTGGTTTATTCAACTAGTACATATGTTTCTTTATTGAGTCTCTAACTTCTAGACATCATTCAATGAAAGCAATATAAGAATGAATGATATGTAATCTCTAGCCACAAAGAAATTGAGGGAACAAATGTACTAACAAGTGATCTCATCATAAAATAAATGCTCATAAAAATATGTTGAAAATGCTACACTCATTTTAAGATATAATGAAATGTACAAAGGTAATAATATGCTATTTATTTTATAAAAATTGCTACAGTATATTAGATAATATGCCATTCCAGGTAGTTACCTGCTGCTTTACTAAGTACAGAAGGGACAGTGTGGCATGAGAGAATGAACATGAGCTTTTAAATCTGAAGGATTTAATTCATATAGTACCTCAATGAACTTTAATTCCTCTGAGTTGTGGGTTTTGTGTTTTTTAAATGGGCATAACTTTACTTATTACACAGGTTTTTTCTGAGATTTCTAAAAGAAAGAAAATAAAAGTGCTGTATATACCTTAAGAATGCATACGTTTTTACACTTAATTTAATGGTAACTGTCTCCAAAGAGTCCAGAAGGATTAATATGAATTTTAAATTATTGGATGCAATACATTTTAATAATCTGAAAGCATATATCAAATCAGTAATTTTCATTTCTTTTTGAAAAATGGTTTGATTTGTTATAGTCTTGTAATCCTAATTTGATAGGGGAACATGCAAAGTACTTGCTATGGCCGAAATGATTTCTACTTCTGCAGCTGCTTCTGCTATGGCTGCTGTTACTACCGTTACCATCATTATCACCAACAGAAGTTCACATATGGGGCACCTGGGTGGCTTAGTCGGTTGAGCATCCAACTCTTGGTTTTGGCTCAGGTCATGATCTCAGGGTCATGAGATCAGGCCCAGGTTGGGCTCTATGCTCAGCATTGAATCTGCTTGGGATTCTCTCCCTCTTCTACCCCTCCCCCCTCCACCCACACTTGTGCTCTCTCTTTCTCAAAAAAAAAAAAAAAAAGTTCACAAATTTTCAGGTGCTCTATTTTCAACTGCTGGCAGTCAGCTCTACAGAGGAGTACCAGAAGATTTAGTTACAAAAAAGTCAAACTCATTCAGTTACTGCGGTAACAGAACATCACTTTGAAACAGTCTTCGCAGTCTCAGAAGAGGAAAGTCAGCAGAGGATATTCAAATTGTTTTAAGGTCTGGGATATGTGATTTTTAAGGTGATTCTTCAAACACTTGAAACTCATTGGAATTGGGCATAAATTAGATATAAGAGCTTTAGACTATTGGGCACAGTAAAGGGAAGATCTTGAAGGGAGTCGTGAAGAACAGCCATTGGTCTTGATAAGCAAGCTGTTTTGGTCGGTGCAATTTATCTCTCAAGTGCAAGTAGTTCTTGGAACAAGTAATTAACTTAATTTTGTTTGTTTTCAGTAAATTTTAACACAGGGCAGGGAAGTATGCTGGTTTCAGATTCACAGCATGTGCTTGAGGGAACATTCCAGAATTTGGCTACCAATTTTGGATTTTGAGAACCAGAAGATAAGAAAAAGTGTAGAGACAGTAAATGCAATAGGAATCAAAATGTTGTTAGCAACATCCCCCCAATCAAGTTTATATATGCATATATATGTGATATGATCTTTTCAAATTATACATATTTGCAAGGTATGAATGCTACATATTTATAATAGAAGTTAATGGCTTGAAAAGGCTTTATAATGATACATATTAGATATTTTCCCATATCAGAAAAAAAACATATTTTTGAGAGAGAACACCTGCATGTGGAGGGGTGGCAGGGGCAGAGGGCGAGGGAGAAAGAGAACCTTAAGCTGGCTCCTCGCTTATTGTGGAACCTGACTTGGGGCTGGATCTCATGACCCTCACGACCTTGAGCCAGAATCAAGAGTCAGCCACCTAACCAACTGAGCCACCCAGAAGCCCCTCCATATCAGAAATTTAATTTCAAAGGAATATGTTACCTAGTCCAGATTTCAAAGATGAAGTCACAGAAGAGCTGCCTAGATTAGAGATGAGGCTTCATAAAATAGAGTTGTTAAGCCTGTATCTTTGTTTCCTAAGTGTCTTTTGAGTTATGACTTAGGAAAACAAAGTTTGGGTATTATTATCTATTTACTATTTATCCCTATGCAGCACAGAAGCCATCAGAAAAACAAAACAAAAACAAAACTCTGAGGAATAAGTAGCAATATTTCTTTCTAAATAACTACATGCCATTTCTTTACCCCGTCATTTCTCTGTCTTTATCTTCTGCTCATTTTTTATTGTTTCCTGTTGCCCTACTTATTTCTAAGGAGGTGTGATTGACATACAGAAAAGCCGTACATGTTTGATGTATACATCTTGCTGAGTTCAAACACAGTCTACACCTGTGAAACTGTCACCATAAACAGTACGATGAACCACCATTTTAAATATAACTTTTTGAGAACAAACATTGTCACATCATTAATGAAACTTGTTCGAAAGAATTATTTTGTTTGGAAGTTTCAAAATGTCATTTTAAAGACATGGAGCTTGGAATTCGTTAAGTCTGGTTTTAACTCCTGGTTCTGACATTTACCACTTGAGTGATTCTGGATAATTTACTTAAGCTACTGAAGCCTCTTTTTATCCTAAAGTGGAAATAATGGCACTTCTATGCGGCTGGCGTGGGATTAAATGAAGTAATGAAAGGCAAGTGCTTAAACTATAGGAAATGTTATAGGTCGAATTGAATCCCCACAAAAATGTTCAAGTGGAAGTTCTAATCCCCAGTACCTCAAAATGTGACTTTATTTTGCAATAGGGTCATTGCAGAATTAATAGTTAAGATGCGGTCATCAGGGTGGGCCTTAGTCCAATAGGACTGCTCTCCTAATAAGTGGGGAAATGTGTATAGAGACATTCACACACAGAGAATGCAAAGATGAAGGCATGTGAAGATCTGAGCGATGCTTTGGCAAGTCAAGGGATGCCAAAGATTGCCAGCAAACCACTAGAAGCTAGACAAGGGACATGAAACAAATTCTCTCTCACAGCCCTGAGAAGGGAACAGTGTATATACCTTGAGCTCAAACTTCCAGCCTCCAGCACTGTGAGACAAGTTTCTGTTTAAGACACCTAGTTTGTGATACTTTGTTACCGTAGCCCTAGCAAGCTACACAGTGAACTCTAGCAAACCTTCACCTCTGTACTAGTTTTACTATGATCACCGGACTAACCAAACCTTTCAGTTTCATAAAATATTTTAGAAAATTATTAAATATTCATAAAATCAAGGTGAATAATTTATTATTAATAAACATGGTTGCTCCATGTTTCAACATTCTTATTATGTCACATATGTATTATTACTAGATAGGAAGAGAGGTCCCCAGCATCAGATTTACGTAAAATGCCAAAGCCTTATTATTATGTTCTAATAGAAACTGAAATGATATTCTGTATTTTTAAAACAACTCATTAATTGAAATGAATACTTACAATCGAAGTTGATTGAATTTCTTTCATAAATGTCTTCCAAAACATAGATTTAAATATAAGCATTTTTAAGCAATTACTGAGTAATTTCAACACTCTTTTTGGAAAAGCGTAATCAAAAAAAAAAAAAAAAGTTCATTCTATTTCTTTTGCTAACCTTGAGGCTATGAAAGGAAACTCACATTTAAATTGCAACATTGCGAAAACTGGAGACCTCAGGGCTAGAGAAAGATCCCGAAAAAACATTTAGAAAAATGCAAGTACTTATTGGCTATGCCAGCTGGGAAGGTTTCTTAATTGAATGGCGTTAGGCTGTTTGGAAAGCAGCGGGAACATACTGTCATATGTATAAAAGTCAACATCTCTCCAAGAGGGAAGATAAGAAAGGAACTGTTTATTTATTATATATTTTCCTATAAGATGCTTTAAAGTAGCTGTAACATACCATTTATATGACCCGAATGCAACTAAATTAATCATTTTCGAGAGGACTTCTCATTGAAAATGACTTCTAAAAGTGAAATCAAGACAGCACCTGCGAAAAGGAGTAAAGAAAACCTGCTTTAAAAGGGAGTCGGGGGCTGGGGCGCCTGGGTGGCCCAGCGGTTAAGCTTCTGCCTTCGACTCAGGGCGAGATCCCGGCGTTATGGGATCGAGCCCCACATCAGGCTCCTCCGCTAGGAGCCTGCTTCTTCCTCTCCCACTCCTCCTGCTTGTGTTCCCTCTCTCGCTGGCTGTCTGTCAAATAAATAAATAAAATCTTTAAAAAATAAATAAATAAATAAAATGGAGTCAGGAAGCCCTGAAGGGGGAGCTCTCGTGCTCGCACCGCTCCTTGCCGTTTGCATAATCAGCAGGAAGAAAGAATTATTTTGATAGGGGAATATATTTTCCACAAAGGAATTTTGTCTCCTCCTTTTGAGAAAAAGAACAGCAACAACGTACTAACCACCTCTTGCAGCCAGTGAGAATCTCCCACAACCTTGAATTCTCCCTCTTCAAGGAAATTTTGTTCAGAGCAACTCAGTTTCCTCCTAAAACCTAATAAAAGCCGACCTCCCCTGTGTTTCTGCAGACTTGCCTATGGTTCACCTGTGTTTTTTCTCTAAATTGCAATTCCTCAATTAACTCATTTTACTAGTAAAATAATTGGCCATATTATTTTTAAGGTTGACAGTGCAGGAGCATCTTCTGTCATTATTACTACCGAACAGCATAGAGAGAAACGCATGGCCCAGTTCCCTCAGGAGTTCAGCCCCTAGCCTTCATTTGAGTCAATGATACAATCAGAACAGGCATTCATCAGGGCTTTTCATTGCTTTGGGGAATATCAGAAACGGCAGTAAGATAAGCCCTCTGTGATATTTTTATGTATAATAAGAAATACGTACTTAGTCTTTGTCCCCATTTCTGGCACAGAGCTCTTGGGATTTCCTAAGTGATGAGAGGGATGATGGTGTTCTGTTATGTTAATGAGGTGACTTGGAATACCCCAACATCACCTAAGGTTGGGGGCTGTCAGGAGAACCAACCATGTGATTAGAGGGTTGAAACTTTCAACTTCTGGGGAAGGTAGAGGGGGCTGGACATTGAATTAATTGCCAATGGCCAGAACTTTAATCAAACACGCTTATCTAACGAAGCCTCCATAAAAATCCAAAAGAACAGGGTTCGGAGAGCTTCCAGGTTGGTGATACAAGGAGGGGCTATGGGTGTGGTACGCCTGGAGAAAGCATGGCCGTTCTGCATCATTTCCCCATGCCATGCCCCGTGCATTTCTTCCATCTGGCTGTTCCCGGACTTATATCCTTTTATAATAATCTGGCACTTAAGTAAAATAGTTTCCTGATTCTGTAAGCCACTCTAGCAAATTAATTGAACCAAAGGAAAGATTGCGGGAACCTCTGATTTATAGCCAGGTTGGTCCGAAGCACAGGTGATGGCCTGGGATTGTGACTAGAGTCTGGGGGGATGGGCAGACTTGCAGGGTCAAACCCTTAACCTGTGGAACCTGATGCTGTTTCTGGTAGACAGTTCCAGAATTGAGTTGAATTCCCAGACACCCTACTGGTGTCCAAGAAGTGCTTGGTGGTGTGTGAGGACATCCCCCACCCCCAACATAAACGTTCGAATTGGGTCCAGGAGCTCAAAAAGACCTTCTTTCCTTTGAAACATAAATAGGAGGGCAAAAGAGACCCAAAAGTCGTTCATTCATTTAACAAATAAGTACTGGCACCTGGTCAATGAAAGGCACGTAGCTGGAATAGAGTCATGAAGACAGCAGATAAAGTGTCTGCCTTTATAAAATGCATCATCTACTGTGGGAGACAAAGAGTAACAAGTTATATAAACTGCAAATTCTGACTTCTATGAAGGAAACAAAGCAGGTACTTTAATAGAGGATATGAGGGGCCTGAAGGAAGGGGAAGAGTAGTTCTCATTCTTGGTCAACACCTTCCCGAGTGTGACTGAGGTTGGGACCTGGTGGATGAAGAGAGGCAAGATTTGCAAACAGCAGGTGAAGAGCATTCTGAATTCTAATAACACGTGAAGAAGCCTAAGGTGGAAACAACTCGCTATATATTCTGGGAACCGGGCAAGAGGTTGAGGCACAACAGGCAGGCGATCATAGAGGGCATGGCAGGTCATAAAGAGAAGTCCTGATTTTAAGTTTAAAAAAGTATTGGAATAGCAGGAAGATTTTCAAGACTATTTGCTGTTTTTTTCTTGTTGGTTTTTTTGTTTTATTTCTTGCTTTTTAATTTTGGTTCCTGTTTGGAGATTAAAAGAAGGCTTGATCCAGTGAACTGGTGAGTGGACCTCCTCAAATAAGTTTTCACCTTACAAGCATCTGTTCTTTACTTTTTAATGTGTTTTAATGTGATTTTAGTATGTTTCAAACACAAGGTGTTTCCAGTAAATCTGGCCATCTTTCTGATACTTAAAGAATTTAAGCTATTCCATTTGCTAAGGGGTCACAGTGCTTTGAGCAAACACACAGTTTTCTTTTCTTCTCATTTGAATTCCCATTTCTCACCAGAGTTAAAAACTGAACTCAGGCACGTCTTGGTGGCTCAGTTAGTTAAATGGCTGACTCTTGATTTTGGCTCGGGTCATGAGCTCAAGGTCCTGGGATGGAGCACTGCTTTGGGCTCCGGGCTCAGCTAGGAGTCGGCTTTAAGATTCTGTCTCCCCCTCTGCCCCTCCCCCTGCTTGAGTGCATGCTGTCTCTCAAATGAATAAATAAACCTTTAAAAAAACTGAACTCCTGTAAAAGTGAAACTGTGATAATTACCAGCTTCGGTCCTGATAATTTATAACAGCCTGTTAAAATTGTTAATTGTGTTTCTACATATCTATTTTTATTTTATTTACATGCATTTGAAGTGTGTAAAAACAAGCCTTTTAAGCAAATTTCATTAGAAAAAAAATTTAACAAAATATACTTTGTAGAACTTCTGTTCTTTAAATTGTGAATAAATGCCCAGTAGTCGAGTACGTATTGTTTCTGATCACATATAGAAAATTCATATGTTTCTCACATTATAATCTAAAAGGCAGATTAAAACCTTGGAAAATTAAGCCAAATAAATGGACTTAATCAAATCAAAACTACTGACAACTCAAAGTCCTATTTTCCTTTGTTTAACTCAGATTAGTGCCAATCTGGCTGTTTATGACCACCTGAAAATCATTCCTCTTAATACAATTCCAATGTCCTTTGAAAAAGTGTATTTTCACCCATTATATACAGGTTAGTACTATCCTCAACAATGAGGTATTTTTTTTAATCACTTTATCAAGATATGATGTCTGCTTCATGCAACAAAAAACTTAATGCTTCCAGTCTTCTCCATTTTTGGCACTCATGGAAAATAACACAATTTGTTCAGCTTTCTGTGATATGTAACTGAAACTAGTCATTCCTGTCTCTAGCCTCACAGTGCCTTACTTGGGCCCCCCAAGGGCTGAGGTATTCCGAATCCCCTCACTCCTAAATTCCACAGCATAACAGTACAAATGTATGAGAAGTTCTGTCCTGATAATTTCCTAGACTTACTTCAACACGGAATCCTTTTTTAATCCTTTAAATATTCACACATATAACAGGGAACTGATGTCCCCAGGAAGACCGTTGGCAAGTACTCGTGTAAGGATCCTGGGAAGGAGCTCATGAGCCTGACCCAGCAGCTTCTCTCAAAGCACGTGTGATCCTGGGTGACCTCTTTGTTTTTGCTTGGATTCAAACAGACTCTGGCCATTATGTCTAATGGATTTATGCAAAATGATGTGGTAAATTTAAAATTCAAGATGACTATTACGATGGCCTACTTCGTTGAGAATGTAGGGGAAAATGACGATGATGTTTTACGGTTTGTGTTCTCACATTGATTTTTGCGATGCCCTACCTGGGTTCTCAAATTATTACCTTCGCCCAGTGTTTACGATATATTTTTTTTCTTTTTCTTTCTTTGCATTTTTTTAAACTACTGAATCATCTACAGAATCACTGCTGTGATTATAGGTACTTTAGATGAAAAGTCAACTTCTGTGTTGACTATTACTTGGCGAATGTCTTCTCTTCAGTTCATGAATTAGGAGTTGTTAGGGCACCGGTGAGCTTATAGTAATGACATTTGATCTTCATCAAATATTTACTGCAAATCCACTTGATTTCAAAGCAGCACAGGATTTCTTTCGGATTCTGGGTCTGGCATTGACTACACGTGTGGTGAATAGGATATCTTAGAATTACTGTGACAATTGCATGGAATAATATGTACTGGGGGATTTATTTAGCACAATGCTTGGCTATTTGTAATCATTCAACAAAGTATAACAGAAAAATTAGAAGGTCCTATGTGTCTACTCTGGTTGTCATAGTATTTCAAAGATTAAAAACCACAGTCCTTTTGATGGCAAGGTAGAAAATGGATTAAAGGAGAGGAAAAGAATCTGAAAGAGTCTTGGACAGGAGATGATTAAGTTATAACTGGAGAAACGTTTCAGTTATGGAGGTATGTTTGTGTTAAGTTGTGGAGATATGTCTGTGGAAGTGGAAGGTAGAATTTACAAGACAGTGTGAATGACTGAATGGTAGGAGGTGAAGAAATGGACCACAAAAGATCCCAGAGTCTGTCTAGTGTGACTTGATGGCTGGTGCGGCCCCTTCTGTGGGCAGCTGGAAATACCAGCTTTAATAAAGTTATATTAAAATGGTGACACAATAGGTAAGTTTTCATGGCAGGATCTATGATGCTTTCATTATTCACAACCTTTCTTCAGAAGACCCAAAGTTACTAAAAAGCAGACATCTATGTATATCTGTCATTTTTTGGCCTTCATTCAAGTCCATTGTCCTACAAACTATAACATCTTTTAGGTACCTGTCTTTTTTGTTTTGTTCATATTTACATATTAATTTGCTCATAATAATTGGTAATGTAAAGTGATCATATGAAGCTTGTGATGGTGGTCTCTGTTTGGAAGGTTAGAAAAATAACCTGTGATTTAATGGGGAGTAGGAGGAAGAACAAGGGAAGAGAAGAGAGGCATTTATTGACTCTTCTATAAATCCCTGAAACAGTTGTCTACTTTTTAAGTAAAAAAAAAAAAAAAAAAAAAAAAAAAAATTCTACAATCTTTCAGTTTAAAAACCAAATACTGAAGAAAAGAGGAATTTTAACTAGAGCTACTTTTTAATGAAAGCTTGCGTATGTAGCTATGCTGTATGAGTTGAAGACATATAGGTCAAGAGCAATTGGATTTCCATAAATATGTTTGCTTCTTATTGCTTCCAGATGATTTAAATAGATTTTCTTCTTTGAAGTTATTTTTTTGTATGACCAAGTAACCGATAAGATTCACATTTTGGGTTCTGTTACAGAAATTCACAAAGAAATATTTTGAAATAACTTCTGTTCCTTCTATGAGTGCTAAGTCCATATTTTGCCTCTGTCATTCTCCATCTGTTCCCTGCTTCTGTCTCTCCCTCTCTTTGGAAATATTTGGCTGAAGTTAACATGCAACAAATACAAAGAAAATGCAGCTCCTTTGATAAAGGGATGTCCAGATCATGCACATAATTCCATTTCTCTTTAATACCTACCCTTGTAACAATTTTCCACTTAGAGGGGCAACTTCATTCCTTTGGGTTGCTAGGGTAGCAATTAGTGCATCCTAGTAAGACAGAATATATTGCTGCTTGGAAGTCCACCAGATAATCATAAGAGAGAATACAAAGTGAGTGCTTTGTGTCCTCCATTCCATGCAGTATTGTGAGAACGTGTTTTTTGCTTTTCTTTTTTTTTTTCTCCATTCAGAGCTGGTTTTTTTTGAGAATCCACTCCACCATGGAAAGTTTAAGAAAGAGATTTATTATATGTATTAAATGGATTGCAGAATCCTTAGGAGGACTGAAAATACAGGCACTAGACTTTGTTTTTGGGAACTTCCCCAACTTGCCACAGATGGGTGTCTCCACAGGACCTGCTTCTCCTTCCACTCTGAGAAGCCACCCGCTGAATTGAGAAGCTGCTGTTTTTGTTGCCAGCTCTACCGTTACACTGTCTCTGACAAAATTCGTACCCCCAAAATGTGTGATCTGCAGTCTACGTCTTTTCCCATATGGCTCAGTTTTAAGTTCAAGTCCCACAAGATGTTGTCTTGCAGTACAGGAAGGCCCACTGGAATGTGGTTAGGGTTGATGACAAATGAACAACTTCTCAGTATTTGCTACACCCTTATTAAACCTGTACTCCTCACAACCGTCACAAGATGTCCATAATAGTGGTATTGCCGTGTTATACAAGGACAGTGAGGCAAGGCAAGTTCATGGCTTTGTTCGGGGTTACCCAGCTAAAAGGAAGCAGAACCAGATTTTGAACCCAAGACATATTGGCTCCTGAGTCTTCTCTCTGGCCATCTTACTTTGCGGCCTCTCCAGGAGCTGACTTCAACTTGTGCCTTGTGGGAAATGACTGCAGTATTTAATGAGGGGGTCTTATGTTTTGAAAGCTATTTCTAGGTTGTTTATTTTTCCGTGCCTTTTGGCTATAACAACAGAAAGCATATAATGAAGTAGAAATAGACAAGGAGACTGGAAATCTGGATTTTCTTGGTAGTTCTCTTCTGACCATGATTTGGGTTAGGTTAAGTCAAATTTTTTGGCCTTAACATTCTTCTTTAGGTAGTTGGGACAGATCAGCATAGCCCAAAGTGTTTTCTGTGGAATACTACTTCTGAAGGTGCTCCTCAGAAAAGGGTCCTAAGATCACGTATGGGTACAAAATGCCATACATATAATATGCTCTTACAGAGTCACAACGTGTGTAGCTTTCTTAAAGGCTCAGAGTACAGCCAAAAGGAAAAAAGAAAAAGTTTAACTTTGTTTGATTCAGTACATCATTAAATAGTTTTTCAAAACTATCTTTTTTTTAATCAAATATCTCAAAAATACTGAGATAGAGGATTGCTGAAAATACCTTGAAGAGGTAAATGTGATCATTTTTCCCAGGTGCTCAACAGAATTACAGTAGGCATTAGTGAAGACTCTAGACTGTAAGAAACATGATTCTAGTGTAACTAGCTTAAACAGACAAGAAAATTCAGTAGATTCCATGAGTTTCGGATGAGAATAAAAGGAAGGGATACAACAGAGCCTCAGGAATGAAATAAACCCAGGCAGTAGAGTAAAAACTAGATCCTGTCTTCATCTCCTGTCTGATTCTTCTATGTGCTGAGGCATCGCAGTATCTTCTTTCTTTGACCACATAGCTGAAAAGGATGGTCATAACAAACTTCAAGTTTACATGTTCTTGTTCAGTCTTCAGGCAGACCCTCCATAAAATTTTTCTTGGCCCCAGTGTAACATTTTTGTGGAGTGATCTCATATGCCCAGCTTAAGTCAAGGCCCCATTCCTGAGCATAATGCCTTCAACCAGATAAACAAGATCATCTTATAAAAACATGACGGCTCCATGTAAATGGAGAAGGGAAAAGCAAGGTGATTCCCAGAAATGGGGAAGTGAATGGGGCACCAACCAGGAGAGCTATAAATCTTTGGTCAACAGATGATTTTATTGACTGAATAGTCATACTTTAATCATTGGAATGGTCTGATAAGCAAATTCTGATCCAAATTCAAATCTGGGTCTGAGAATTTTTGTATTTACGACCAATTCTAAATATGCAGTCTTGGAAGAGACTTAACAAGAGAAATAATGACTGGTTTGTCCCAAAGTCTGATTGTATAACTTCTCTGTTCTAAAACCACAGTGAATGGAATAGAATATTTGGGACGTACTTAACTCTAAAAATAAGCAACTCATTCCCCACGTCCTTATTTAAGTCCTTGGAACTATTGCTCTAAAACTTTAAGTTGATTTTCTAGGCAATAGACAAAAACAAATGGGTATTTTATGAGCCTTTGGAGACCAGTCAACCACTGTAGCTCTACTCTATTTCTGTCTTATCAGCATCTTGGCCGTCACTGAGGAAAACAAGCTTCAACTCCTTCGTAAGCACAGGAATTCAGTTGCTAAGCCAGTACGTGCACTGAAGTGAATTTTGTATCAAGAATGCATTGTTTCCACATTCATAGTATGTGTACTTTCTCTAGGAAGGGAAACAAGTTTTGTCTGAGGCTCAACTTGATAATATTCCATTAAGGGAATTTAACTTCAGGTAATAGCTAAATTTGTCATACTATACGTGCATCATGCTTCTAGGAAAGAAAATAGCCATTCTAGAATGTTTAAGACCGCCGATCTTGACCTGTCCGCTTTCTTGCAGACCTGATGATTTAGTGTGACACCAGTGTCCTGTGAATACATGAGATTTCCTAGAGGACTAATACTGTCGAGCTCATGTGTTACGGATATTATCAAGGACTGTTTATTTTTTAGCCTCTCTAGCTCTTCTTAACCCACACCTGAAGCATGTATCCCTCCTCCGCTCCCCTTTACCCCACCTTACATGGCTCAAATTAGCATGGCAATTTAAAAGGCTCGAAACAGGTGATTTAGGACCACGTAAAACTGATTGACAATCCAGCTTTGATTTGAAGCTAAGTGGAAGGAGCTGTACTTTCACTTTGCTCCTGAGATGAAACCTCCATTTTAAATGATAGTTTTCATAATCATCATAACACTAATGCATTTTTCCTATTTGCTGGATTCTGTGTGTGTGTGTATGTATTTTCTATATATATTTGTTAATCGTCATAATCAACTAGGGAGCTATTTTTATTATTCCTACTTCAACAACCAGGAAACTGAGTTATGATACAACCAAGTAATTTGGGCAAGGTGAGAGACATAAGTAACAGGATAGGACTTGAACTTAAGAATGACACCAAATTCCAGATCAGGGAATTAAAGGAGATGATAGCACTTAAACAGCTTTCATTAAATATTAATTTTTAAAAACATTTTTACTATGCATTCTATCTTCCTTCCTGGGTGTTCTGTGCTTTGTTTCTGGCCCAATAGATTTCCTAGAAATCTAACCCATTGTAAGGCATGTTGCTGTCTTGTTTTTGCTAGCTTGACCTTGTTCTAAGGCATAAACTACATCTCTCAGAGCCACATCACAGTTCCTAGAATCAAATACCTAAGTAAGTTCTTATGTGCTGTTGTGGAAGGTCCAGACCCCTGAACTGATGACTGGTTTTCCCCCTATGTTTAGTTTACTTGGAGCTCCAGAAGGGCAAATGCCTACAGGTGTTCCCTCACTTATGATAGGGTTACGTCCTGATAAACCCACTGTAAGTTGAAAATACTATAAACTGAAAATGCCCTTAATACACCTACTGAACATCTTGGCTTAGTGTAGCCAAGTTAAATGTCCTGCAGCTGAGAAGAGTCCTCTAATACAAACCCTATCTTATCATAATGTGTTGAATATCTCCTGTAATTTATTGAATGCTGAACATGAGAAACAGAATGGTTGTTAGTGTATCGGTTGTTTCCCCCTCAGAATCGTGTGGCTGACATTGAGCTGCCCTGCTCAGCATCCTGAGAGTGTATCAGACCACATATCACCAGCCCAGGAAAAGGTCCAAATTCAAAACTCAAAGTATGGTTTCTGCTTAATGTGTACCACTTTCACACCATCATCAAGTCAAAACATCCTAGGTTGGGGCACATCTGTATTTTCTTTATGGCCAGATTCCCTGGATACTTCCTTTGGTGACCTGCTCTGTGATTCTGACTCCTAGTAGAGCAAACTTGAACTTTATCATCTAAACTTTGATACTTGAGAGTGAAAGGTGTGTTAATAACTGACAATTATGCTGCACTGCAGACCTATCCTGGCTCTGTTCTGAGGAAAACGGGGTGCATGGTTACTCTCCGTTTGCACACTCTAACCCTACTGAGTCTAGGTCCTACCTGCTGAATATGTGACTGGAATTTCTGTGGTTAATAATTACTTAAAATTGTATGACCCTACAATACTTGCATTTAGTGACTTATATAAGACCTATAAAACATTATGCTAAGTCCTTTATATGTAAATGACTTATCCTCACATAAAGTATCAGAGTGCTGTAATTGTGCCTATTTTTTTATATACGAGATAGTATTGCTTAGAGCCTAATTCTTTGGCACCAAGTGGTATGCCTAAAGTTTGTGGTGTCAAAGTTCTACAGATTTTTGACAAATTTGAGAATATTTCAGGTGTTTAGTTTTTGGAGACCTGTTTATCCCCATCTAGTGACATGAATAAGCAAGCAATTGTACAACTTCCTCGGGTAGACAAAAGAGTACAGAGCCCCCAAAGTGTGCAGTAAACTTCATGTGGCAGATACTATCTCAAGGAAAGAGGATTCGATAAACAACTTACCAAAGACCACAAGGAACGGGACAAACCACATGATCAGAGCCAGAAAAAATTATGCTGGTTGCACCACAGGTGAGGGTCCACCGGGGATACCCGGAGCTTAGGGAAGAAGGAACAGCTGTTGACAAAGGAAATACAGCCCACTAACCACAGAGAAAACAATAAGAAAGGCAGCAGGGACCGGGGAGGAAACAAACAACAAAAATAATTGTCTCAGTTGAGAATAGAAATATTACCCAGAGCAAGGGCATGTTCCTTGGTGATGGCTAAGTCACACTATTTCTGCTCGTCCTCCTAAGCCAGGGCCCAGAGCTCTTCCCACGAAACCTGCCACATCGCTTCCTTGTCTGGTTTCAAAAGCCTTCCTTTTCCACTACTCAGGGGTTTACACCGACCAACATACGAAGTACAGATATTTACATGTAATTTCTTTTTTCTCCTAACACGTTCATTTCTAAACAGATTTATAAAGAGAAATGTTTTTAAAAATACCCTGATTATATTGCCCATCGATATTAGTGTGATTCATCTCCAGGCCATTTTATTGCTCACATTTGAGAAGTATCCTGACCATTTTATGGGCATGAGACTTATTTTTGCCATCACAAATGTAGGCAGAGGGATTTTCTACAGATACTTAACTAAACTTGACTCTTAGGACAGGTCATAGTAAAGTACATGCTTAAATCAGAGCATATTATATCCCATGCCATCATTTTCAAATCAGTATGTAGTGGTAAATTTAATGTGAAGATACAGTGTTAGGAATAACCTATATTGTCATATGGGACAATTTTCAAATGGCAAGAAATACATAGTCTCTTTCTCTGAAAGACATTAGATTTAATCCAGTACTTTCAAGGTACTTTTCAGCATTTTGTTTTATATCCACATGTCATTCAGCAATTTCTCATCCACATATGCCATATTTCACGTAGAGGGTCCCTATAAGCATGGTTTAAGAATGAAGTCCAAATAATTCCTAGTTCTGCAAGGAAATGTTTCGAACGTGTAGCCTTATATAATTTATGAAGGAAGTTTTACTAGATAAATGTACATAACCCATAAGAAATAGATATTATTTCAATTATTACCCAAAACAAACATGCTCACTAGAGAGCAGAGACCATATCTTTAATTAGCTTTCTACTTTATATATACAGCATTGGGAGTAAATGGTACCAATGAAAGCATTTGCATTCTGAAGAAAATGTTTAATATTTTATTATTGCCACTAATGACTCAGACAATAGATACCAGAGTATCTAACAATATCTTCCCTCAAATCTCAAATGGGTTACTGTCCTCGGTTACATTGGCTGACTCTGAAGATGAGAAATGTAAAAGAATCTGCCCATAATTATATAATAACTAAACATAGTTTTGTTTCAATGCATGTACAGTGTTTCCATGACCATCTTTTAAGTCCATAAATATTGTATGTTATCTCTAAACAACCTATGTTGGTTTGCCATCTTAAAACTATGTCAATATATTTTATTTCCCAAAAAGATCGTAATTCCTAGAGGGAAAGCCCTGCCTTCTACTCATTTCTGTATACCCCCTTTAATACCTAGCACAGTCTTAAAAAAAAAAATAGAAGAAAATAGATATGGATGATTGTAACATTTTATTCATTTACTTAACAAATACTCATTGAGCACTGACCATATGCCCAAGTCCTGGTTCAGGTGCTAGGGATGCAGTGTGCTAGGGATGATGCTCTTGTGGCTTTTATGACCGATCAGGTCATTCACTCATTCAAAGATCTTATCGAACACTGATTAGATACCAGGAACTATGCTATCCCTGGGGAATATGAGTGAAAATTTAGTCCATTTCCTACATCAAGGAGCTTTTACTGTAGTTGGAGAAATAACTAAATAGACCATTATACTTTGGTGCTATAATAGAAGTAAATACAGGGATTTAGGAAATACATGTGATAGGCCCCTAATCTATATTTGGGCAGAAAGAGCAATAAAAAAAAAAAATGCTTCTTGGAAAGCGTGATACTTAAGGAGGCATAGAAAATTCTGGGTTGCTTTGCAGGTGGGCACATTGGAGAGGGTCAGTCCAAGGAGAACACTGAGACATGGCATGACCCATCACTACAAATGAAAGTAGTTCAAGATGGCTGGATAATAGAAAAATAAAAGTGCCATGTAAATACAAAGCAAAGCTGCAAAGGGGCAGCTGGACATGAGATCACGAAGACTTTTATACACCTGTGAAACAGTACAGTCTTTATCTGGAGGGCAATTGGGAACCATTATGATCAATGCAGACTGAATTTTAATAAACTGCAGTCAGATGCTTAAATAAAAATGTAACTTTTCTTTAATTCTGTAAATATTTTTTTGAACAAGTCTTATGTTTAAGGCAGTACTTTAGACCTGAAGAGAACAGAATAGTAATGTATCCTAAACGTTCTTCTTGGAAACTTTGCAGTTTATTAGAGGGCATGTGCTACGTATAAGTACATAAATGATGGAATACAATCAAAGCCCCCAAAAAGAGACAACTTCTAAAGGACAGGAAGAAGTCCTATTATTTTGATGAAAAGAGGAAACTTCAGGATTGTAATTGAATCAGAACTTGAAAGATGGGGTTTATTTCAACAAAGAGGATTAGAGTAGAGGAACTGTCATCAACAATGGCAGTAATGTGGAGAATTGCACAGGAAAGGTCATGAATCAGCCAGAAGTCAAGTGTTGGCTTGAGTGGATTAAAGTGTGTGGAGGTTGGTTAGCCTTGGGGTTTTGTTTTTGTCTATATTCTGTCAAGATGGTTCTGCCCTCAGACCTTCTCATAGTTGACTGCCTATTGTCATTCAGATCTTAGTTCAAATATCTGCTCCAGAGACAGGCTCTTGCTGGTTACCCATCTACAATGGAAACTTTTCTTTCATTTATGTATTACGCCATCCTGTTTTATTTATTTCTGTTAGCTTTTTTTTTTTTTTTAAATCATTGATCTCTCTTGTTAAAATATTAGTGGGATGAAAGTAGGAGCCTTCACCACGGACCTGGTATAGATCTAACTAGTTTATTAAGATTTAATAGTGTCCGATTATTTTAATGTCCATTGGGTAGTGGAGGATTCAAGATTAGAAAGGTTAAGTGACTTGTTTAAAGTCACACAGCTAGTATATAGATACGAGTGTTGGCTGTTGGACTTCACATTCCCGAGCCTTTAGTTAGTACGCTAAAGCAAAGGCACGCACGCACATGCACACATACACACGCATGCACACATGCACACATGCATGCATGCACACACATGCACACGGACACACGTGAGCACGCACATGCACGAGGACACACATGAACGCGCACATGCACGCACATGCACACACATGCACACGGACACACGTGAGCACACACATGCACGCACATGCACACATACACATGCATGCACACACGCACACATATGCACATGCATGCACACACATGAACACGGACACACGTGAGCACGCACACACAGACCCGCACACGCACACCTGCACGCACAAGTTTCGCGAAGAAAATGACAGGAAAGTATTTCAAATGCTGCACATAATCCATGAAAATAACAGGGAAAAAGGCCACTAGGTCTGGTAATTAAAATGTCATTATTAATCTTTGAGAGAGCAATATATTTTTTTAATAATATTTTTTATTATATTATGTTAGTCACCATACAGTACATCCCTAGTTTTTTATGTAAAGTTCCGTGGTTTTTGATGTAAAGTTCCATGAGAGAGCAACATTTTTTAAAGAGAGGGGTTGGTAGAGATCAGATTGCGCCCTATAAAGAAACTAGTTTTCTATTAATGGGAGCTTTTAGGAAAGCTAAAGCAAATCGTGAATCACATATTCAATTCAAATTCTCAATTGACTCTTCATTCCAGATTTTTGTTCATATATGCAATATGCAAATAAATACACATTAATAAGCTTGTAGTTGATGAAAATCAGAGTACTTTAATCGTAATGAAAAAGGAGAGAGGTGGTTATCAGGGGCTGGCTAATTTAAGCTGCATGCAAAAGGGACAGTGTTCTGTATAGAACAAAGTTTAAAAAGAATAACAAGCATTTCCTCAAAAATAAAAGCTAACACTGTGTGGAGGGCCCACCATCTATCTTAATATCTGAGGTCAGAAGCTAAATTCAGTTGTAATTCAAGATTTGGCAATCGAATGACCTTATAGGTGAGCTGCTCCAGTCTCTCACATAACCTTGTATGTTTCTTAGTTTAGTGTTAACACGTTAAGTAACAAAACCTTGTCTTTTTTGTTAGACTTTTGTTACAATAATTATTTCTCAAAATATAAATTCACATTTGTTTTGGATGTGGGGAAGTTTAAAAAAGCAATATCGTTTTTTTATTCCAGTTTATAGTTTATGGCACATAGAATAAGCTTAAATGTCATTGGACATATATTTACATAAGATTCAACTGTATTTCTTTGGGGAAATGTGAAAGATTCGTTGGGTCTTAAATTTGCACCAAATGCTGGTTCCCCAAGACAACAGTAATGGCAGATAAATTGGGTTTTCTACTCTGGAACTCTCCATAGGCTCCTGCTATAATGCAGAGTGGAATGGCTGCCTTGGAGAATTTTCTTGCTAAAGTGCTTCTATCTACACTTAGTTACTTGTAAAAAACCCTGCCATGAATTATGGAATATAGAAACTTAAAGAATATCCTAACATGTAACCATATTTTGAAAATTTAGCAATATATAAATATAGAAAGAGAAGCATGTTGCATACAAAAAGTAGTCATTAAAAAAAGCAAAAATGTGCAGTGATTTAAATATAAACATATACTTAGAATATTTCCAACAAAAATTACCTTTTGGTGGCAACAAGTTATTATTTAACTCGATGGAACCTTTAAGAGCCAATATACATACCTTTAAAACTATCGAGGACTCAGGGGCACCTGTGTGGCTTAGTTAAGTGTCTGCCTTTGACTCAGGTCATGATCCCAGGGTCTGGTTGGGGCTCTCTGTTTTGCGGGGAGCCTGCTTCTTCCTCCCCCTCTGCGTGCAGATCCCCCTGCTTGTGCCCTCTCTCCGTCTCTGTCAAATAAAGAAAATCTTAAAAAAAAAAAAAAAAAAAAAAAAAACAACAACAACAAAAGAACACCTTCTAGAACTCAATGGAACCAGAGGTAGAAGCATAAGTAATGACCATTCATTGCTTTGTTATTGATTGGCAGATCTGGAGAGAAACAAATACAAGTGATTTTAAATAAATACTGGCTTATTACATTCTAAGAAATTGTAATCTAATAAATAGTTAATTGAACTTTACATTTTATTTAGTTGTGGCTCAATGCCAAATTCTTGAAGCTTATCAGTTCTTTGACTAGGCAGCGAGCATGGACAATTGAAAGTATCATTTTAATGATTATTGTAAAATAATCAGTTTTTTATTTCTACCTTTTATGTAGGCAGAAAATCTCGGTGGACTTCAAGAACGTATTCATACTCGTTCCTGTTTATTGACACGTAAGTAGGTCACTTAGCTCAATGCTACATGATCGGCCTCAAAATGAGAGGTGCTGCTTCCCTTTACTTCCATTTACGAAAAAGGAAAACACACTCATGATAATGGTAGCATTATTGGATTCTCCCCTGAGTGTAGCTTTTAAAAGTTATCATTCTATTTATTTTTCCAAGCATTTAACTCCTTTGTGCTGTTCCTTCCTCCCCCTTTCCTCTACAATATATATATGCGTGCATAAATATAGTCTGTAGCTTATCTACTAAAAGCAAATAGCTTCCTCTTTATACCAATTAACCACAGATTCACAAACAGAATATTTATTGTTCAGTGGGGTCATGCTGGAAAGTCCTTTTATCGTTGACATGCGTCAAATTCTGTACTTCAGTTTTTCTCTTTAAGATGTTTTTATTTCAAAATTTTGAATAATGTCCGAGGTTTTATCATAATACTCCAGTTGTCTCAGTTGAGCCTGAGTCTCGCCATTATCTCCCGTAAAGCACCTAAAGGTTACCTTTAACAGTCAGTCCAACCACAGTATCTCAGTTTGTACCAGAAGAGTCAGCAGAACTCAGTCCGTCTTTTCTGTCTTCCATAGTCTAGGCCTAATGTTGGTGTGTAGAACAACTGCATTTTTTTTTTAACATCCATGCATGCTGAACAACGAAATTCTTGTATTTGCTAACTGTTCTATCTCTCTGCTTTTGATACCCTCGTTCTGCTTAAACTACTTTCCTCTCAAAAATTCTGCCATGTAGTGTGATTCTTTTCCAGAATGCTATTGCAGTTTGTGTTTGTTGTAGCTTAGGTGAAATTAACTTTGAAAGACTCATCCCATAAATGTCCTTTTCTAAATACTCTGGTCTATATCACAGACATTAGAAGAGACATGTAGTCAGGCCAAAGGGAATTGTCACTTGGATAAACACATCTAAAACATTTCTTTATTTAGACACATTTGTGGTTTTGTTCAGCATATGAATGTGACTTATTACTACGGGCTCAGAATATATATCACATTTGAAATTTGAAAGTACTTACGAGCCCATCGTCGTCTTCATCCAATATCCATGTTACAGCCAAGGAAGCTTATTAGCACAGTCATTCTGAAGTTTGCTGTCACCATTTGCAGATCAAGTGACTGGGTGAAAGTAGGTTTTAATTCTGAATATCAGATCTGCAGGTTCGAATGAAATTCCGTAGTACCTAAACAGTACTGACCGTTTACATAGCCTCATGACGTTGCTAAATACGCCGATTAAAGAAGGAAAGGCACAGAGTTATCCTCTGGAATTTCCAGGGTCTGGAAGCCCCTCTCAGTCACTTTTTGTGTTAAGCGCCTGAGATGATTATGTTCTTATGTGAGAAGGAGAAAGAAGACCTAAAAGGGTAAGAGCGCAGATTTTTTTAATGGAGAAAGTAGTGGCAGAAAACCTCAAATAAAAGCTATTACACCGGGAAAAAGCATAATGGAGTAATACAGGGAGAGAGAGAAGAGGAAAAGGGAGCCAGGACGTCGGGTCTGACTAAAGATGGGGTGGGGCTGGAAAGAAATGGACAAAGATCTTTCCAAATGATGAGGGACATTCAGCCTCTCGTAGAATTATCCAAATCCATGATCCAAATTTTATAATTCTTCCCGACCCTGAAGACACAATTTAATCCTTTTAAATGGTGTTATTTTAAATAGAGGAAAACCAAGTTAGAAGGTTCTTTTTTGAAATCAATGTGTTTTCTTTACATCAGTGTGTTTTTTTGATAATGCATGGTCCATTGTCTCATCATTTTTTATTACTGTTTGTCCTTTCTAAGATCCAATAGTGTAGGTATCTCAATGCAATCGTTAAAATAAGCATCAGTGCAAAGATTGAAATATTCTATACAGAAATAAGAGACTAAAGAATTAGTCTCAGCAATATATTTTTAAAACAGGCCAATTCAGGACTCCACAGGCAAAGTTACTGTGCCATTTTTGCTTAAGTAAAAGTAGGTGGAGAGTATGACAGATAAAAACACACTAAATAAAAATATATCCTGTGAAGGTAAATTGAACAAATCAGTCAAAAGTATGTTTCTCAAGGTATACTCTAATATCAAAGGTCTGAAAGGGGTTGAGATCTAATTATCATTTTTAGGGAATCCGGAGGACAGAGGAACATGTTAAAAACATTCAGACTGAAATTACAGAAGACTCAATATCTTCATCAAGTAAATTGCAGGAGGGTCTTGGGAGGAGAGAGAAGTAAGGGGGTGGAGGAGAGGAGACAGAAAGAAGAGAGACCTATAAAGAGACTTAAGAATAATTACACTGTGTGGATTTTAGTTTGATTCTAATTCCAAAGGACAAACTGAACATTGTATATGAAGGATGTATATAAAGTAAAATATCTATGAAATAATTATTAGAAATCTGAACACGGAGTACATGCTTATTTACAAAGGAATCATTTTTAATGCCTTTTCAGTGTGAAAGTGGTATTGTGTGTGTGTGTGTGTGTGTGTGTGTGTGTTTAAGTTTTCATCTTTTTTAGAGGTAGGCAATAAATAAGCCAGATTTTCCGTGAATTGTAACTATTAAAAGATGGGTAAAAGGTAGATGGGATTTCATTATACTATTCTGCTTACTTTTGTATTTGTTTGAAATTTTCCAGAATACCAAAGTCAAAATATATATGCCAATTATAGAGTATATGAAACACTTACTATGAAAATGCAACCTATTTTATTTTTTGGAGGGCAGGGAGAATCACATCCTTATTCTCTAACTCCTTTTTTTAAAGCTTTTATGTTCAGTTAGCATACAGTGTTATATTAGTTTCAGTGTAGGGTATAGTGACTCAACAATTCCATAGATCACCTGGTGCCAATCACACAAGTGCCCTCCTTAATCCTCTTCACCTACCCCACCCATCCCCCACCCACCATCCCTCTAGTAGCCATCAGCTTGTTCTCTATCGTTGAGAGTCTATTTCTTGGTTTGCCTTTCTCTATCTTTCTCTCTCTCTCTCTTTTTCCCTTTACTCATTTTTTTCCTTAAATTCAACATATAGAGTGGTATGTGTCTTTCTCTAACTTCATTTAACATTGTATTCTCTAACTCCATCATATCCTTGCAAATGGGAAGAGTTCATTATTTTTTATGGCTGAATAACATCCTATTGCATATACATATACAGCATTTTCTGTATCAGTTGATGGACACTTGGGCTGCTTCCATATCCTGTATTATAAATAATACTGCTATGAACATTGGGTTGCGTGTATCCCTTTGAATTAGGGTTCTTGTATTCTTTTGGTAAATACCTAGTAGTGCGATGGCTGGATCATAGGGTAGTTCTATTTTTAACTTTTAGAGGAACCTCCATGCTGTTTTCCACAGTGGTTGCACCACTTTGAATTCCTACCAACTGTGTACAAGGATTCCTTTTTCGCCACATCCTCACCAACACCTGTTGTTTCTTGTGTTTTTGAGTTTAGCCATTCTCACAGGTGTGAGGTGATACCTCATTGTAGTTTTGATTTGCATTTCCCTGACAATAAGTGATAATGATAATGTTTTCATGTGTCTGTTGGCCATCTGTATGTTGTCTTTGGAGAAATGTCTGTTCGTGTCTTCTGCCCACGAAAATACAACCTACTTTAGAATTACCATTTTCCTAAGGATAATCCCTTTATAAAAGAAAAAAAAATGATTTGAGAATTCACAAATGCTCTCCTCTCAGTTCTTCTTCATCTTTGACAAATAATCTCTATAACAAGGTATTTATTGACCAAAGATATACACATTACATGGAGATACATACATTACAGAACAGTCTCTAACCATTAAAAATTACCTTGGAAAAGAAAAAAAGATAGAAAACTTTAATGATGTCGAACTCACCCAGGGAGATAAGAGTATTTCATGGTTATGTCAAGAGTCTTTAATATCAAATATGATAATTATAAAATACCTAAAATTTTTAAGCAAACACATTAAATGCATTTAATGTATTCTAACTTAATTTCTTGGTCCTCAATTTTATATTTTCCATTCTTTGTTTAAATTTCTTTGTGTCCAAATCCTGGAACACTTGCGGTGTAATGCTCATGAACTTCAGAAGACCTGATTCTTGATGAAGCAGGTTATAATACAATAAAAATCATGTCCCATTTATATCTTTCTGTACTTAGCCATGTTTTGTTGTTCATTTTCATAACCTTCCTAAGGCTTAGATAGTTATTTTTGTATTGTATGTATTGGAAAAGCAAAACAAGGACAAAAATGTGCCCAGGAAAATGAATGTGCACATTCATGTCCTCACCTGGCAACATTCTGAGGATAATATAGAGCTTTAAAAGAAGATCTGAGAAATGTGCTTCAAGTATAAAATGATAATAACAATCTTGGTACAGCTTCATTTGCTTTGTCTTTTAGTCACGAAAAATCCCTTTATCTATAAATATGTGTTTACTTACCAATTGATAATAGACAGAGATTAGTAAAGAATGCAAATTCTGACAAAGCTTTAATAGAACTATTTTTGCATTATCTTTTCAGAACAATTCCTGGATGATAATGATAGAATGCTACTTAATCTTATCAGAGTTTGGCATTTGTAATTTGCAATGCAATGGCATACTCTCTAATCTATAAGTTAAATATAATACTTAATGTACCACCCCAATTTGAGGACACCAAAAGGGAATAATTAAGTTGGAACTGCATAGAATGCTTGTCCCCCGAGGCTTGGCTAAGAGGACCAGATTGGCTCTGGATGAGAGAGAACGGATAATACTTTCAAGTAACAACGTTGTTGTTTGATGCATTAACTGATGAAGAGAGGTACAATAGAATTCCAGAACATTCTTAGTTACATACTTAGAACATAGTTTCTTCTCCTTGAGTATTTATTGTGTGACAGTTTCTGTGCTATCTTCTATCAGCAAGAAAGACCTATTTGCATGTCACTAATTCTCTAAACGTGTGCCTTTATGGGCTTTTGCAGTTTACATATTGCTTAAGAATGTTTTGCCTATTTCAAAGTATCATAAGTATTTTCCTATGTTTTCTTTTATATTTTTTGCTTCTAAAATACTTAGCTCTTTAAACTTTAGGTGGGAGGGACTCATTTTCAAAGTAGCAAAATAAGATTACTTGGAGAGATAAGATAAAATGAAGGAGATGACATTTTATGAAATTCTATCTGGAGCCCAATATTTTCAGATTTGTCTCTATCTGAAAACACTTTTATTGGTTGGAGCTTTCTAGGACAGCACCATGCTCTGGAGAAGGAAACTAAAAATTGCTCGGGAGCTGAAGTTTGGGTAAGGGGGCACAATACGCAGCAGTAGTAGCAGATCTCCCCACAAGATGGCGTTCATGGTTTAGTTTGTTTTAATTAGTATATTCAAAATCTACACTGTTGACACTACTAAACATAAAACAGATAATGAAAGTTGCATATGTGAGTATGATTTAATTTTCTATAGTGTTACAAAATCTAGTGTGTTTTCAACAGTTACATACCTTTTTTTCATCTCTGTGACATTGAAACATTAAATTACGATATTTAGGGAGTAAATTATGCAGACAGTATATACTCCTGCAGTCTCTTCTTGGTTGCATACTGTCCGGCAGGTATTACCAGCCAAGTCAGAGAAATGGAATGAATGGGAAGTGGGTGAATGATTCTAATCTTCAATGTGGAAAGGGAGAGAAGATGGGCAAGATCACCTAGCAATCAGAATATGAATCAAAGCAAACCTAGACAAGATCCAAGCCCTTAGAATGATAGGTGGTAGAGCTCCCGAGCTTTGTTTTTTAGCTCTGATTATTAATGAATAAGACTTGGAGGACAACTAGGACAAAACTCTTCTTAGATCCTTTGTCTGGAATCATCATTGGTTTATTCCAAGTTGTCCTATATTCTCCTTCTGACTGATGAGATTGACTCAGATATGAAAGTAACCTGTGCCTGCCAGCTGACATGAATCATCAGATGGGGTTGGTGGCAAAGGGAATTAATCAGGAGCTGTATTATATCTGCCTACAGTTGATTGGAATCCCCAATAAGAGATAAATATGGATCTACATCATGTTCTATTGAGATAAATTAAGGTGAAAACCATGAAATTTGTCTCTGAATTTGACAAAATTTGGATATTCTTCTTATTTTTTAAACTGTTTTAATTCTTCTTTCCCGTAAAAAAATGGGACTATATTAAATGGCAGCTATTCATAAAGTTTGAAATTCTCTAGTCTGTATGTAAAATAACATTTTAAGAAATTTTATATTAGAGCATAGCTCCCAATGACTACTGTTTCAGAAATTATTGATAATGTTGATGTTAATAATTTCCATCAAATTTACTCGTAGTTCTAATATCTAAAAAAAAGATTGATTTTTCAATAAATATATCTAATGTATATGCATATGAAAATGCAATCTATACAGCACATTAAAACTGTGAAAATGCATTTTCTAGGTTTGAAGTTCCTGAAGAGATCAAGAAATGCATTGATTTTTCCCTCTTTTACTCTTATTATCTGGCAAAGCCTGGATTTAATACATTTACAAGATACTTAACTACAAGATATTTTCTCTAACCAAATCTCAAGTTTAGAAATTGCTTAAATTTTAATTAACAAATCTCTTATCCTATGCTTATAAATTCTACACAGAGAATCTTACATACTGAACAAAACATACATCTCTTACACTAAAATTTAAGGTCACTTCTAAATCTTTCATTCTAAAGCAGCATTCTACTGGTTGTTCTCTTTTCAGTTTGTTTTTTTGATGGAGCTCTGGCTCATTGACAGGATTTTAGCCTTACCAGAGCTAAATACTACTAACTTTTGTATCCTACTTATTTTGTATGTTTGCCTATTTTCTGTTTGTTTAAGGCTTCTCCGGAGTCTCCTTATATTAGTCTTTTTAATGTATAGACATGCACATGCTAATAAGGTTCTGACCAAAGCCAAGGGCAATATAATAAATAGATCACTGGCTTTTAATTAAAACTAGATACAGATATGTATAAAATTAAATTGCTTTTGTATAAATGCCCTAAATAAAATTCTTCTCCCATAAATAGTCCTCTGTCCCACCAAGTCCAGAAACATGCAAAGCAGATCATCATTCCCCTAGAATATGCATTAAACTTCCCTTTTACCAACCCTCAGATCTTTGGCTGTAGTACTTTTTCATGTTCTCTATATTCCCTTAATGTCTTTAAAATTAGTCTCCTGTTTTCCTGGTCTCACTATTCCTGCCTTAATCAAGTTTTCAACATCCCTTTTTAAATTTTTACAGGCATTTTGCGTTGTTGACTACCAGGTTTTTATTCATAATCTAGGCCAGATGAACTCCATTTTCCATACATATTTAAGAGTATATTTTCCAAAATAGAAATATCATATTGCATCAAAATTATTTAGTAGAACCTCACTTGTTTTTGCTGTAACCTCCAAATGTCTTAGCATGGGGTAAAGTTAATCCAATCATTTTAGATCTTAATCCGTCAACATTCATGTGTCCTATGAGAGAGAAATGTCTTCAGTGCTTTGACTATCCTATATCTCCAAAATTTTACACATACTATTGCCCTATTTTTCACTGCCTTATCCTCTGTCAGACTGATAAACTAAATTAGGGTTTGCTATACATCACTTATGCTTATATTAACTTAGCAATTACTTTATATGAGTAATACCAACATTCTTCTTTATTTACTTAACACTTTTCTTGGAATATGTTCACTCTTTTAAATTTAGTCTTATTATAAACAAAACACACTGAAACTAATGGTTTAAAATAAAATAGAAACATCTTCTGGTCATGTCGGAGAAACTGGTATGTACTAGAATTTAAATAAAAACTTGAAATTAAAAAAAAAAAAAAAGCTCCTATAAATATACCCAAAGACTTACAAAGATGTAAGTATGGATTAAAGAAATGAGAAATAATGTAATGGATTGATGAAGTGCAATTCTTAGAGTTTAAAACTATAATACTTGAAATAAAAAATTTCACTGAATGGGTCTAATAGCAGATTAGACTCTATAGGAAGAAAAGGTCAGTTAACTTAAGGATATAAGAATAGAAACTATTCAACCTGTAGCACAGAGAGAAAAAAGATAAGAACAACCATGTACAAAATCTCAGTGAACTGTGGGAAGATATCAAGAGTTTCCATATTTCATGTGACTGAAGTCCTAGAAGGAGAAGAAAGAGTAGGAGTAGGGCAGAAAGAAATACTTCAAGAAATAATGCCAGGGTTTTTTGTTTGTTTGTTTGTTTGTTTTTTCCAAATGTGACAAAAACTCTAAACGCAAAGATCCAAAAATATTAAATCAAAATAAATGAGTATGAAGCAAACCACACCTAAGCACACCATAATCAAAACTGATGAAAAAAGGTGTTTAAAAAAATGATAAAATGAATAAGGAAAGAAAAGATACCCTTTCTATAGGGAAACAAATAAGCAAATTGCAGACCCTTGATCAGAAATAATGAAATTCTGAAGTCAATAGAATGAGATCTTCAAGGTAGTGAGAGAAAAATAAAAATTGTTAACCTAGATTTCTCTATCCAGTAAACTATACTTCAAAAATGATGAGAAGTAAAAATTTTCTGAGGGCACATGATAACAGAGAATTTGTCTCTAATGGATTTATACAATATGAAGTGTTAATGATATCTCTTCAAGCTGAAAAGAAATGAAAAAGAAAAGAGTTGGAACAGAAAGAGCATAGATAATGTATTTATAAATATAATTTCAGAAGTCCATTTCCTTATTTTTGAAAATTATTTAAAAGTTAAGTGTCTGTTGAAAGCAAATATAATAACAATATATTTAGTTTCCAACATAGGTAAAGTTAGAAGTATAACAAAATAAAGCTAAACACAGAAGATGAAATGGAATTATGGTATTCGTACATCTCTTTCATTTATATGCAAAACAGTGTAGATAATACGGAAAAATTAGGGGCGCCTGGGTGGATCAGTCAGTTAAGTGTCTGATTTGGCTCAGGTCATGATCCCAGGATCCTGGGTTCGAGTCCCACATCCAGCTCCCTGCTCAGCAAGAAGCTTGCTTCTACCTCTGCCTTGCACTCCCCCTGCTTGTGCACGTGCTGTCACTCTCTCTCTCTTAAATAAATAAAATCTTTTTTAAAAATATGCAAAAATTATTTGGAAGTATACTATGTAACTTAAAAATGCATACAATAAACTCTAGAACAACCACTAGAAAATGAAAATAGGATAAACCGGTAATGGAGATAAAATGGAATCCTAAAATATTTTCAATTGCCAAAAAAGTAGAAAAAAACAGTAGATGGGAAAAAATAGAAAACAAAATAGCAAAATAAGGCAAAATGTAACCTAAGTGGAAATTATCTAAATAATCCAATTTAAAATTAGATACTGTCAGACTAGATATAAAATAAGACCACTTATAGGCTATCTAAAAGAAATAGCATTTCAATATAAAGATAATAATAGCTAAAAAGTAAAAGGATTAAATTTATATCATGAAATATTGATCAAATATAGCCATACTAGCTATGTTAATATCAAAGTAGACTTCATCAAAAGCAATATTACTAGCAATAGCCATATAAAATGATATTTATACTGCTCAGACTTGCTTAGATTTTTGAAAGATAAACACATATCTTTTAAAAATTTGAAAGAATTTTTGGGGCGCCTGGGTAGCGCAGTCGTTAAGCGTCTGCCTTTGGCTCAGGGCGTGATCCCGGCGTTATGGGATCGAGCCCCGCATCAGGCTCCTCCGCTATGACCCTGCTTCTTCCTCTCCCACTCCCCTGCTATGTTCCCTCTCTCACTGGCTGTTTCTCTGTCACATAAATAAAAAAATCTTAAAAAAAAAATTTTGAAAGAATTTTTGACCATGTTTATACATGTTTTGTCTCATTCTCTTTCCATTTGGGAATCCAATTATACATATGTTAGACTTTTTGTCCCATAGGATTCTGAGTCTGTCTTTTTCATTCTCAAGTGTTTCTGTTTTCTACAGATCTTGTAATATATCTTAAACCATGTTCATATTTACTGATACACTCCTTTGTTATCTCCATTTTGGTCTTGACTTCATCCAGCGAAAATTTAATTTCAAGTGTCATATTTTTCAGTGCTAAAATTTTCCATATGCTTCTCTTTAAATTTTTTGTTTCGCTCCTGAGATTTTCTATAATCTTCATTGTGAGCATATTTTCTTTTATGTCTTTTATGTTTTGTTTTTTTTTAATCATGGACATTGTGAATAATATATTGTGGAGAATCTGGATTCTGCTATATCCACCAAAGAATCTTGAAGTTTTGCTTTAGGAAGCAACCAACTTGTGTAGAATCAAATGGCAAACTTTATTGCTTGGAAAGGAGTTTAAATCTCTGTTCATTAATTTTTCACTGCTGTCAGTTTGTCTTTCAATTCTATGATGTAAGAGTCAGCCAAAGATTGGAAAGATTTCTACGTAGAATATGTAGCTCCTTGTCAGGGTCTTTCCTTTCCAGAGCTGGTCCAAGTCCTTACAATTACATTATGAGGTAGTTATTATTTTCCCTTTTTACAGAGCAATAAACTGAAGCATGTAGTAATTAAGTCATTTGCCTGTATTAACACAAGTAAAACAACAGGTTTTTAATTTAGGTTTTTGTGATTTCACAAGGCCCCCAGGCTTCTAACCACCATATTGTATGGTTTAATGTATCTGAACGCTAGATAAATATTTTTAATCCTAGGATTAGAAATTTCCCATAAATATTTTTAGAAAATATATTTTATCAGTACGAGAAATTCCAAAATTCAGGAAAAATATCAACAATTTCAAAATTAACTTCTACTTGAGGGCAGATTGACTTTCTACATTTTATAAGATAATAATTATATGAAATAGTGAAATGAACATGACAGAGGCCTAAGAAAGCATTATATTAATTATAAAAATCATAAAACTATATAATCTTCTGTAAAAAGACCAGTGCTTAATGAAAAGATCTTGAGTTTTAAGATCATTTACTAAGCATGCGGGGCATTGAATAGCACATAAAATCCTTAATTTTTTGAGGTAAATATAAAGATTTAATAAAATAACATAAGGGCCAAATGTCAAGGAAATTGGTCTCAAAAAATATTTTCAAAGTCATAGATGAAATTTTCCACCAAATTGCTTCCTTCCTGCAATTTATATAAGAGAGAGAAATCTTGAATTAATCACCGATTCCTTCCTCAATACCACTTCTGGAGCAATTTTGATCCATTCCTCTTATATCTGTCTCTGGAGACTAAGTGATAGACAGTAGTTTCCTGAACAATTGCCAAGTGATGGAACAAATCCGGGGTAAAAAGAAGGTCAGAGAAGAGAAGAATGAAAGTTGAAATGCAGTCAATTCTTTGTGGAAAACACTGCCATGATTAGAACTCATTGAGTACAAAAACAGCTTTGAGAATAAAAAGACAAAGACTAAAAGCACAAAGAATTGTTTTTAAATGGAAAAAGGAAGAAAACAATACAGTGTTAACAGGGGAAGAGTGTATTTTGGGGGAGGAGGTAGATTAAATTATATAACTTTAATTAAAAAATAAGGTTTTTGCCTTCCATGTGTGGTTTTCCTGTTTTGGTTCTTAGATATCTATTGACCTGTAATATATTTGAAAAATCACAATAAATCATTACTGTTCTCTTTACCTTCGTGTTAATATAACTTCCCTCCTCTTAAAAGCTCCTACTATATCTTTTAAAAAATACAAGTTGAAAAATGTGTCATTATGTACAATAGCCTTAGGGAGATTAATGTAAAATATCATCTTTTTAATTTTTTACTCATTTAAAACCATGTATTGAGTGTTTCTATGGCCTAACACTGGTATAGTTGTGTGGAATAGATTGACACACTATATCTTATTGGCAAAAAAGTTTGCTCCTGTTGTTCTCTACAAGTATTTTAACATTCTTGAACAATTTTACATTATCTGGTATAATCACTCTATTACACTCTAGACATACATATATTTTCCCCCAAAATTTGAAAAGATAATATATTTGTATAAAATCCTTGTATGGTTATCCCTCAAAGTCATGAGTTAGGCAAATAGTCATATTTCCTCCCATGATTTTCCTAATATCAAAATAGAATTTTTTTACATGCAGGGATGCCTGTGTGGCTCAGTTGGTTAAACATCTGTCTTTGGCTCAGGCCATCATCCCAGGGTCCAAGTAACTTTCCTAAGTATAATGGAATAAACCTAGAAATCAACAATAAAATGAACATGAGAAATATCATGAATATATGAAAATTAAACACACTCTTGAACAAACACTGGACCAAAGAAGACCTCAAATGGAAATTAAAGCATATCTTGTGACAAACTGAAATGAAAACATAGCTTATCAAAACTTATGGGATACAACAAAAGGACTAACTTTTATAGGACTAACTCCCTACATTAAAAAGGAAGACAGATTTCAAATTACAACCTAACTTTACACTTCAAGGAACTAGAAAATAAACCAAAGAGTAAGCCCAAAGTTAGCAGAAGGAAGGAAATAATGAAGATTAAAGTAGAAATAAAATAGGTAAAACTAATGGGAAAAGTTGTTAAAACAAAGTTGGGTTTTTGGAAAGGTAAACAAAATCAACAAACACTTGACTAACCAAATATTTTTTTAAATGAGAGAACTCAAATATGTAAAAATCAGAAATGAAAGAGGAGACATTGAAAATCATGCTACAGAAATTTTTTAAAATATTCGAGACTATTGTAATTATACATCAGTAAATTGGAAAGTCTAGAAGAAATGGATAAACTCCTAGAAATACACAAACCCCCAAAAATGAATCACAAAGAAATAGCCTGAGGAGACCAATAACAAATAAGGAGATTGAATCAGTAATTAATTTCCAACAGAGGCACCTAGGTGGCTCAGCTGGTTAAGTGTCTGCCTTGGGCTCACGTCATCATCCCAGGGTCCTGGGATCAAGCCCCATGTCAGGTTCTCTGCTCAGCAGGGAGCCTGCTTCTCCGCTCCTTCTTCTTGCCACTACCCCCGCTTTGCTCTCTGTGTCAAATAAATAAAATCTTAAAAACAAAACAAAAAAAAACCCACTTTCCAACAAAGAAAATCCTAGTACCAGATGGCTTCACAGATTAATTATATTAAGTATTTAAAAAATTAATGCCAATCCTTGTTAAACTTTTCCCAAAAATATAAGACACTGAGGCCAGTATCATGTTGATATCAAAGATAAAGATATCACAAGAAAATTATCGGCCAATATGCTTAATGACCATGGATGCAAGAATTCTCAACACTATTAACAAACCTAATTCTACAGCATATTAAAAGAATTATACTTCATGATAAAGTGAGATTTATTCCTGGGATAAGAAGATGGTTTAACATATGCAAGTCAAGCAATGCGCTACACCACGGTAACAGAATGTAGGGTAAAAATCACACGATCATCTCGATAGATGCAGAAAAAAACATGAAAAAAATTCAACACCATTTCAGGATAAAAACTCTGGGAAAAAAATTCAGCCTGAAAGAAACTTACCTAAACATAAGTGTCATATATGAAAAACCTACAGCCAACATCATACTGAGTTATGAAAAACTGAACACTTTTCTTCTGAGAAGCAGGGATGCCTACTCTGACCGCATCTGTTCAAAAAGTGCTGGAAGTCCTAAACAGCAGTTAAATAAGGAAAATGAATAAAAGACATCCAAATCAGACAGGAAGAAGTAAAATTATCTGTTTAAAAAATGCATGATTTGACATGTACACAACCCTAAAAATTCCACAGAAATACTAATATTTTTCTAAAATTTATTAGTAATAAATCTGTTAAGTCGTATAATACAAAATCAACATACAAACATCAGTTGTGTTACTATATGCTAACAATGAACTATGTGAAAAGAAAATTGTTAGCATATAGCTTGAAAATTTTTTATAATAGCATCAAAAACAAATACTTATAAATAAACTTAACCAAAAAAGTGAATTACCTGTACACTGACAACTGTAAAAGTGACGAAAGAAATAAAAGAAGGCACAAATAAATGGACGTGCCATGTCATGGATTAGAAAAATTAATATTGTTAAAATGAACATATTACTCAAATCAGTCTTCAGATTTTGTGCAACCTCTATCCAAAACCAGTGGAATATTTTACAAAAATTAAAAAAAGTTGAAAATTCATATGGAAGCACAAAATACCCAGATTATTCAAAACAATTTTGAGAAAGAAGAACAAAGAGTCATCATGCTTCCTAATTTCAATATATATATTACAAAGCTAAGTAATCCAAGCAGTTGGATACTGGAATTAAAAAAAACAAAAACAAAAACAAAAAACCCAACATCTAGACTAATGGAACAAAATAGAGCCCAGAAATAAACCCACACACATACGGCCCATTGATCTTTGATGAGAGTGCTAAGAATACACAATGAGAAAAAGATGGTCTTCAATAAATGATGTTGAGAAAGCTGGATATTCATATGCAATAGAATGTAACTGAACCTCCTCTTACACCATATGCAAATATTGAAATGGATTAAAGACTTAGATGTAGGATCAGAAACTGTAAAACTTCTAGAAGAAAACAAAAGGAAAAATCGTTGGCAATTATTTCTTGCATGTAACACCAAAGGCATAGGTAACAAAAGCAAAGATATGCAAGTGTGACTGCATCAAACTAAAAAGTTTCTGTAAAGCAAAAAAAAAAAAAAAAAGAAAGAAAATTGAAAAGGTGATATATGGAATGGGAAAAAATATCCACAAAGCATATATCTGTTAGAAGATTAATACCCAAAATATATAGGAAACTCTTAACAAGTAAACTATTACAGGGAACTATAAAAAGAAAACTATTAAAAAGGTTAATAACCCAATTTAAAAAGGGGCAAAGGCACTGAATAGACTTTTTTCCGAAAAGGCATACAATGGCCAACAGATATATGAAAAAGTTCTCTCCTAATAATTAGGAAAATGAAAATCCAAACCACAATGAGATATTACTTATTAAGACAGCTATTAAAAAAGAAAAGAACGGTAACAAATGCTATGGACTAAATATTTGTATCCCCCTAAATTTGTATGTTGCAATCTAATCCCCAGTAGATGGTGTTTGATGGTGGAGCCTTTGGAAGATGATTGGGTCATGAATGTAGAGTTCTCATGAATGGAAATTGTGGGGTGGGGGGAAGACCTCAGAAAACTCCCCTGCTCTTTCCACCTATAAGTATACAGCAAGAAAACAGCAGTCTCTGAGCCAGGAAGCAGGTACTTACCAAGTCTGCATCAGCCAGCACCTTGATCACCTTTCAGAAGCATGAGGAATCAATGTTTATTGTTTACAGCCCTCAGTCTATGGTGTTTCTGTTACAGCAGCCCAACATATTAGACAATGAGTGATGGCAAGGTTTTGGAGACAAGGGACCATTTATATACTTCATAAGAATCTATATTGGTGCAGCCACTGTGGAAATTCAGGAAATTAAAGTTGAAGTGCCACATAATACAGAAATTCCACTTCTGGGTCTACACCCAAAGGAATTGAGAAAAGGATCTCAAAGTGATAATCTGCATTTTCATGTTTATTGCAGCATTAGTCACAATAGGCAATAAACGTGGAAACAAGCTCAATGGACGGAAGAGTAAAGAAAATGCAGTATTCACATAAAACAGAATATTATTCGTTCTTTAAAAAGAAGGAAATTCTGACATTTGTGACAACATGGATTAACTTGGAGTAAATTATGGTAAGTGAAATACGCCAGTAACGGAAGGACAGATAGTACATGATGCCACTTATATGACAAATCTAAAATAGTCAGACTCATGAAGGAGAGTAGAAGGGTGGTTGCCAGGGGCTGGGGGAGCAGAAAACAGGGAGATGTGACTCAAGGGGTATTAAGTTTTAGCTATGCAATATGAGAAGTTGGAGAGATCTATTGTCCAGCGTTGTGCCTGTAGTTAAAACACTATCACATACTTAAAAGTTGCCTAAGAGAGTAGGTGGTACTTATGTTAAGTGCTCTTAAACACCAAAAAAAAAAAAAAAAAGGAAAAAATAAAGAGGATAGGAGAAAACTTTTGGTGATGATGGATACATTTATGGCATACATGAATATATATAGCTTTTTGTACTGTCAATCATACTTTAATAAAGTGGTTTAAAATTTTCCTTGTCCCTAGGGGCACCTGGGTGGCTTAGTCGGTTAAGCATCTGCCTTCAGCTCAGGTCCTGGGATTGAGTCCCGTGGCAGGCTCCCTGTTCTGTGGGGAGTCTGCTTCTCCCTCTCTCTCTTTGCTTGTGTGCATGCACTCTCTCTCTCTCTCTCAAATCTTTTAGACGTGAACCATGAAATTGTGATAACTTCCATGTGTCTCAAATACAAACCTCAAAAACCTTATGGTGCTTTCAAAAAGTATTACAGAACGGTTCCAAAGTTGATCCACAGGAGCAAACAGGCAAGAATAACTAGAAATTTATTAGTAAAACATAAACCTATGGAGGAGACATGAGTCCAGATGATAAAAGATACCATAAAGACCCCATATGAAGATACTACTCAGAATGAAACATACAATGAGCACAACAGAACATTGAACCCTGCAATGGAGCAACTATGTAACAGTGATGCATTCTGAAATTAAGAAGCCCTGCAAATCAATGGGGTACTGATACGTTATTCATCCATTATGTTTGGGAAATGGCTAATTGAAAATTTTCTAAGGGATTCTTTACTCCACAAAATAGCATTATTGACCTACTTTTTTATGTAGAAAATACCATTATTGAACATGAATAAAACTTACATGAATTAACTCCTATAAAACATAATGAAAATTAAATACTTATCTAGTGATAGATAGAACAGCTGCATTCCTAAATAACTATCAGAAATGAAGACAGAAATACAGTAAATAGATATTTACTAGAATAGGTAACGGGGTGATTTTGTTATGAAAACAATTAAAAAGTAATTTCCATTTATGATTATGAAAAAGAGTCATTAATACTTACAGAACATAATTATCCTGATAGCTAACCTATGCACTCCTAGTTATATTTGTTAGAACATCATAATTTATCTCAGTAATCACACATTAGTGTCAAATCCCGTCTTACAAATGGGCCTCATAAAGCAAGGTGCTTTCTATTGGAGCGTTTTAATTAGAAATATGATGGACTACTTCTCCTTATCCCTTGGTAGATATAATAGAACTGCGGTATGTTAGGCTCCTTTTTTTACATCTCTAGAGAATTTTAATATGCATTTTTGAAAAAGTTTCTCAGTTATTAAAGTTTAAAGCATGACAATTGAAAGCGATGTATTTGTCAAATGTCTTATCTCCATGAGGAGTGAAATCAACACTTTCAAAATTTTAGGTAATTGGAGCATATTTTGCTCCCCCCCCCAATATGAGAAACAGTGGCTAACTCAAAATAGCAGCTTTTGTTGTTACTTGAAATTATTAGTCTAGATAAGCAGCAGATATTATCATACCGCGAAGGTAATTACAGGTTGTATTCAATTTTAACTGGTCTCTAATGACAGCCTTGTATTACATGGGTCAGTGTTGAAATGTATAAAAGATTTTCTTCTCTGCTTTCAAAACTGGCAAAGGCACGCACACAAATACAAACAAATGATAGAAATTTATATTCCTTTCTTTGTTTTCTTCCTCTTTTCTTGTAAATATTGAGAGCACGGAGTATGTTGTATCTGTGAAGAACATCTCAGGAAACTGGTAAGAATAGAATTCCTTAGAATTAACTTTCTATTTACAGGGAAAGAGTGTGGATTCATTTGTTTCAGGAAAATTTTTTTAATTGAAATTTTAGATTATAATCTTGATGGTTTCCTGCTTGAAAAGTTAATGAGTTCGATGGATTGGGAATAATAGTGATTTTGTCCTGAAAGTGAAATAATAGATTTTCCATGTTTAGATGGAACTTGGTTTTGGCAGACGGGTTAAGTGAGTATAGCACTGATTTAAAGAAAAGCAAAGAAAGAAGCTAACGCATTAGCCTTCTGTATTTGCCCCAAGCCTTTTTCCCAATTACTAAAATGAAATGGAATAAGAACTCAAAACGCACGGTCTGTGAGTTTGGATGGACTTGCTCTATTACCCAAATTAGTTCTCTTTATTTCCTTTGGTTTCATATTTTAGATTAGCTTTAAGGGACGCTGGAAAGTCCGCCGGCCTGTTCTAATGCACTCTTCTACAGCAGTTGAATAACTTGGCCCGTATTCTCGAACAGCAAGGGATCTCCTCTTAGAGACCTGGTGAGCTAGCAGAAGATCTCCCTGGCGAAGAGAATGAGAGAACTTTCTTAAAACTGACTGAGAGTTTTGGCTTGCTGTGACTTAGACCCACCCGAGGGTAGTTTGTAGGGTCTAGAGACCATCAAGGTTTAGTAATCCAAACCACTGTATCCCCTCCAATGAGGAGAATTTAGATACTTGGCTTAGAATATGTCAGGAATGTTATTGCACTAAGCAAGCTGCAAAGATGGTAGTTAACATCCTTCTGCTTCTTTCCCACCCATACCAAACTGTTAAACTCAGCTTTTACGTTTTATTCAATAAAAACCTAGTAGTACTTTCTGATTAAATGAAATTCATGGTCATAACAGATGAGGATACTTAATGTGTATATAATTGTAATTTACTTGATGAATTAGTAAGAGAAACGAAGCTTACTGTTACTTGAATCTCAGCACTTCCAAATCCAGCTTTTTAATCTCAATTTGTCCCAAGATAACTCTCTTCTAATATTGGAAATGTCAGCCCTCGACATCGCTCTTTCTCATCCTAACACTAAGTCCTAATACTCTTTCCTGCTAATATATTCTACGTAAAATATTTTAAAATACAACAATATCCCATTAAAATGGGAAAATCTATGTAAATGAAAAAGGAAAGGCGGAGTTTTAGGATAACCGAATATCGTATGAAACAGAATTTTGTTAATTTGTTAAGGTTTATATTTTTTTTTCAGAATGGGAAACTCTTGTAAGCCAAAGTGATAGCCAGAATTTCACCAGCCACACGGTACAACAGGGCACAAAGAAATCTGACTGGATTGATAAGTCCTGTATCCCTGGTGTGGTCAGACCTGGGTATGAGCTGAGTATCGTCCTAACTTATGAATGATATAGTATACCATACTTTCAAATGAGGTATTTGTCTCGATTTTGTTATTTTAAGCAGGCTACTAAGGGTCAACATCTCCCCTACTACAGTTAGTTGCAGTTACTTTAATTGAATCATTTCTTCTCCCACAGTCCTGTATTAGGGATATGCTGTGTGATAAAAGCAAGTGGATGGGACTTTCCTGAAGTCTTACAGTACAGCGGGTGTATGGATGCACGTTACTCTGTTAGACACCGTGTGTAGGAGAGATGTGCTGAGGGTGTCGTGCCGATAGATCCGTAGAGGAGACATTCCAAGGGAGGGTTGGTCTTCCAGTGAATACTTGCAATACTTGCCACTACCTATTTCTCTAGAGCATAAATAGAGGTAAAGCATCTGAGGTTTAGGGATTCCGAGAGTAAAAGAATAACAATAATAACTGTGAACATTTAAAAATTCCATTATTGGCTGTGTGAGAAGAAATGCAAAGTATAATGCAGGACAGCCCTATGAAATCCTTTCCAACAAGTGGAGTATTAATAAATATATCAATAAGAGTAAAGAAAATAGCTAAGAACTTGTTTATAAATACTTTCTATTGCTAGACTTTTTTCTGTTTCTCTTGATTCATAAAATTTATATTTGTCCTTTATAACATTTGTTGGATTGAGAGTGAACAATGTTCAAAAAAGAAAAGAGGCCTATCTGTGTAACTTTAAGCTGAAACAATCAAGTGATTTTTTTTCCCAAAGAAATGTGAGTCACTGTTCAAGTGGCTAAGAATGCTGAAATAATAAACATCTTGCATTATTTCATTTAGAGGAGGCTGTATAAATACCATCATAAAATAAAGTACTTGGTGCACTCCGAGAAATATGTCATCATCAAACAAATGCCTTTTTTATTACTAGCAGGAAGAACACAGATGGCTTGTCTGCTCATTTTGGTATTTATTAAAATAAATTTACTAAAGAGCAGGTAGGTGACTCATTATTTTCAAGATACATTCAGTGTTGCAGAAATATACTGAAATGTCTTTCGGAAAGGCTGTCCAGGACCCATATGACATTGTCATCTATTATGAAGATGTTGGAAAGAGAAATTATTTTCCAAGTAATTCTAATCAGTATGGTTTAAATATTTTGACATTTTCAAATGGCACCAAGGTGAGAAGTACTAGGAAAAGTTTAAGGACTGAGTCACCTTACCATTCATTTTTTTTCGGAAAAAAACAAAACAAAACATGGGAGTGTTTACCTTACGATTTTCATAGCCACAATTCTTTTAAAATGGAGTCACAGGCTGAAAGGATTGCCTTCAGTTTTTATGAAGACACCAACTCTGTGGAGAAAAAAAAAATACTTGCCATGACTTTCTGGCTTGTCAGTGTTTCAGTATTGCTGTGACTAATTACCTTGGTTTAAAAAAATGCTTCTTTATTTCTCTCATATTTTACCTGTATCTTTCTCTCAATATTATATGATCATATCTTTGATTTAAAAATAAATGCTACTTTTGAAAATTAATGTCCAGAAAAAAATACAAGCTGATTGCTTCAGAGTTTTAACCCATAAAGTTATCCATTTCTATCCTGGGAAAAATGCAGCAATAGTTGATAAAGATGCACTGTTGAAAATAAGAATAGTTGAATAATGAATCACAAATATACTTGGTTTGAATTTTTTAGATAATTGCGCGTATTCCCTATTGCCCTGAAATGAATGTACATAGTCAAAAACAGGTTTTACATTTTATGCTCATGAGATTTGAAATGCAGTAGTCACTAAGAAAACAAATAGTTCAGTTGCATATTAGAGAGGATTTGTCATGCAAATAATTGTGTATAATTATCTGCCAGGAATGGCCGGCAATCACTGTACCGACAGATGAAAGATGACTCCAAACTCTGCTGTAAAAGAGAGGGGAAGGCAAGAGCGTCCACGCTCACAGGCGAAGACCCTTTGCTCGTCTTTGCTCCCGCTTTTATTGGTCCTTCAAGATAATGACAATCCTTATCACTGTCCCTCAAGCCCATGATGTGTGACAAGGGGTCTTACTGAAGCTGGGAGGGTCTGGAACGGGTGTTCTGAGAGCACTGCTACACGGAAGGGACAGCGCTAAGTTTCTTAGATCCCAGGGCAGCTGTTCCCGCTGGGAAAGTTCCGGAAGGCAACTGGGGCAGCATTCCAACGGCAGGGTGGTCACGTAGGCCTGGGCATTCCAAAGGCCTGTGCCCTTCTCCGAAACCTTCCCTGCCCTCAGCGGCCCCCCTGTTCCATTTTAGCAACCCAGGTATTATGGCTGATTTCATGCTCTGCATTAACCCCAACAATTATCATTAGTTCAGTATTTTTTTTTTTGAGCCAAGGATTATATTTAGTCATTTGCATATTAATAATTAAATCTGATTCTGTGTAAATTCAATTTCTTCTTGTCTGTGAAATAGAACAATCTTAACAGTCTGAATATATGCACTTATTCTCTTTAATGCATTTATTGAGCAATAGCGCAATTTTGAAAGAATTACGGCGATTCTGATTATTTTTTAAAAATCTTACAGAACTTGCTCACCTCCCTCAAGGTTTTCACTTCTGAGATCGGTGCTTTTCCCTTTTAGTAATAGTACCAAATGGATATTTGATGAATGGCTCATAGTATCGTTCCCATGGTGGTAACATGGCTTTTGATGATTGAATGTATATTTAAAAACATCTGTTCTGAGGTAGAAGTTATACATTACTGAGCAGTTTTAATCCATTGTTAATTCAGAAACTCCCTATATAGCCTCTAGGTTTAGAAATGCATGGTCATGAAAGAAGATTTAATGTAACTTCGGTGCCTGTCTGCTCTGGCAGCTCCACATGTATACTCTATAATATAGCAGTATTAAAGCCATTGTATTATAAAATGTGAAAGGTCATCCATTAGAGGCGAAAATATAGGCTTATTTAATATACCTTTTCTAAATTTAAGTTAAAAAAGTAAGGCCTTTCTCTGGAAGACGAATGAAATGTAAGGGTGGTTTTCTCTTTTTTTCCCCCCACTCATTTTTTTATTCTTTTTTTTTTTTAAAGATTTTATTTATTTATGTGACAGAGATAGAGACAGCCAGCAGAGAGGGAACACAAGCAGGGGGAGTGGGAGAGGAAGAAGCAGGCTCATAGCGGAGGAGCCTGATGTGGGGCTTGATCCCGGAACGCCGGGATCACGCCCTGAGCTGAAGGCAGACGCTTAACGACTGCGCTACCCAGGCGCCCTCATTTTTTTATTCTTATTTAAAAGATATTTTTTCTTTTTATTTATTTACATTCCAATATAACTAATGTAAATTATATTACTTTCAGATGTACAATATAGTTATTCAATAATTCTATGTTACTCAGTGCTTATCATAATAAGTGTACTCCTAATACCCTTTACCTGTTTCACCCATCCCCCCACCCACCTACTCTTTGCTAACAACCAATTCTCTAGTTAAGAGTCTGGGTTTTTTATTCTTTGCTTGTCCGTTTTGTTTCTTAAATTCCTTATATGAGTGAAATCATGTGGTATTGTCTTTCTCTGACTTATTTTACTTAGCATATACTCTCTATCTTTACCCCGTTGTTACAAATGGCAAGATTTCATTCTTTTGTATGGATGAGTAGTATTCCATTATACCTATACCACCTCTTTTTATCCATTCATCTGTCTGTGGACACTTGGGCTGCTTCTATATTTTGGGTCTCATAAATAATACTGCAATAAACATTGGGGTGCATATATGTTTTTGAATTAGTGTTTTCATCTTCTTTGGGTAAATACCCAGTAGTGGAATTACTGCACCTTATGGTAATTCCATTTTTAATTTTTTGGGAAATCTCCATAGTGTTTCCCACAATGGCCACACTAGTTTGCATTCCCATCAGCAGGTAAGGGTTCCTTTTCCTCCACATCCTCACCAACACTTGTTACTTGTGTTTTTGGTGATCCCCATTCTTACAGGTATGAGGTGATGTATCATTGTGGTTTTGATTTGCATTTCCCTGGTGATAAGTGATGTTGAACATCTTTTCATGTGTCTGTTGGCCATCTGTATGTCTTCTTTGGAGAAATATCTGTTCATGTCTTCCCATTTTTAATAGGATTATTTGGGGATTTTGGTGTTGAGTTGTATAAATTCTTTATGTATTTTGGATATTAACCCATTTTCAGATATATCATTTGCAAATACCTTCTCCCAGTCAGTAGGTTCTCTTTTTGTTTTGTTGATTGTTTCCTTTGCAGGCATAAGCTTTTTATTTTGGTGTAGTTCCAATAATTTATCTTTGCTTTTATTTCTTTTGCCTTAGGAGACATACTAGAAAAAATTTTGCTACAGCTGGTAACAGAGAAATTACTGATTCTGCTCTCTTCTAGGATTTTTATGGTTTCAGATCTCATGTTTAATCCAATTTGAGTTTACTTCTGTGTATGGTATGAGAAAGTGATCTAATTTCATTTTTTTGAATGTAGCTGTCCAGTTTTCCCAACACCATTTGTTCAAGAGATTGTTTTTTTCCCATTGTGCATTCTTGGTGTCCTTTGTTGAAGATTGATTGACTGTATAATCATAGGATTATTTTTGAGTTCTGTATTCTGTTTCATTGATCTGTGTGTCTATTTTGTGCCAGTACTTTACTGTTTTCATCATGACAGCTTTGTAGTATATCCTGAAATCTGGGATTGTGATACTTCCGGTTTTGTTCTTTTTCAAGATTGCTTTGGTTATTCAGGGTCTTTTGTGGTTCCATACAAATTTTAGGATCATTTGTTGTAGTCCTGTGAAAAATGCTATTGGTATGTTGATAGGGATTACATCAAATGTGTGTATTGCTTTTGGTAGTATGGACATTTTAACAATATTTATTCTTCCAATGTATAATCACATGGAATAACTTTCCACTTGTTTGTGTCCTCTTCATTTGCTTTCATCAGCATTTATAGTTTTCAGAGTACATGTTTTTCACCTCCTTGGTTAAGTTTATTCCTGGGTATTTTATTATTTTGGATACAATTTTAAATGGGATTGAGTTCCTATTTTCTCTTTCTGCTACCTCATAGAAGTGTAACTGATTTCTGCATATTGATATTGATATATATGATTTTGTATCCTGTGACTTTACTGACTTCATTTATCAGTTCTAGTAGTTTTTTTGGTGGCGTCTTTAGATTTTTTTTTTTTTTAAAGATTTTATTTATTTATTTGACAGAGAGACAGCCAACGAGAGAGGGAACACAGCAGGGGGGAGTGGGAGAGGAAGAAGCAGGCTCCCAGCGGAGGAGCCCGATGTGGGACTCGATCCCGGAACGCCGAGATCACGCCCTGAGCCGAAGGCAGACGCTTAACGACTGCGCCACCCAGGCGCCCCATGTCTTTAGATTTTTCTATATGTAGTATCGTGTTATCGCAAAAAGTGAAAATTTTACTTTTACCAATTTAGATGCCTTTATTTCTTTTTCTTTCTTTATTTCTTTTTCTTGTCTGATTGCTGTGGCTAGGACTTCCCACACTATGTTGAATAAAAGTGGTTAGAGTGGAGGATATCCTTATCTTGTTCCTCGTCTTAGGGGAAGCTTACAGTTTTTCACCATTGATGATGATTTTTCATATGTGGCCTGTTTTATACTGAGATAGTTCCCTCTAAACCTACTCTGTTGAAGATTTTTATCTGGATTTGTACGTTATCGAATGCTTTTTCTGCCTCTATTGAAATGACCATATATGATGTATCACACTGATTGATTTGTGAATATTGAACCACCTTTGCATTCCAGGAACAAATCCCACTTGATCATGGTGAATAATTTTTTTAATGTATTATTGGATTTGGTTTGTGACTATATTGTTGAGTTTTATATCTATGTTTATCAGAGATATTGGCTTGTAATTCTCTTTTTTTGTAGTTTCTTTATCTGGTTTTGGTATCAGGGTATTGCTGGCCTCATAGGATGAATTGGAAGATTTTCTTCCTCTTTTATTTTTTAGAATAGCTTGAGAAGAATAGGTATTAACTCTTCTTTAACTGTTTGGTTGAATTCACTTGTGAAGCCATCTGGTCCAGGACTCGTGTTTTTTGGGGAGTTTTTAAATTACTGATTCAATTTCATTGGTGGTTATCAGTCTGTTCAAGTTTTCTGTTTCTTTCTGCTTCAGTTTTGGGAGCTTATATGTTTCTAGGAATTTATGCATTTCTTCCAGGTTGTCCAATTTGTTGGCATATAATTTTTCATGATATTCTCATATAATTTTTAGTATTTCTGTGGTGTTGCTTGCTTCTCTTTTATTTTTTATTTTGTTTCAGTCCTCTCTCTCTCTCTCTCTTTTTTTTTTTTTTTTTAACTGACTCTGTCTTAATGCTTCTCAGTTTTGTTGATCTTACCAAAGAACCAGCTCCTGGTTTCACTGATCTGTTGTAATGTGTGTGTTTTGTTCTGTTTTTTGTTTTTTGTTTTTTAATTTTCTACTTCTTCTCATTCTAATATTTATTATTTTCTTCTACTGGTTTTGAGTTTTGTTCTTTTTCTAGCTCTTTTTAGGTGTAAGTTTATGTGGTTTATTTGAGATTTTTCTGCTTGAGGTAGGTCTGTATTGCTAAGACTTCGCTCTTAGAACAACTTTTGCTATATCACGAGGATTTTGGATTGTATTTTCATTTTCATTTCTGTTCATGTATTTTCTGATTTGCTCTTGATTTCTTGGTTGACGCATCCATTGCTTAGTAGCTTGTTATTTAACCTCCATGTATTTTTCTTCTTTCCTGATTTTTTTTCTCGTGGTCAAGTTCTAGTTTCATAGCATTGTGGTTGGAAAAGATGCATGATATTTGTTGGCATTTGTTTTGTGACCTTGATCTATTCTGGAGAATATTCCATATGCATTTAAAAATATATATTCTGCTATTTTAGGATGGAATATTCTCAATATATCTGTTAGATCCATGTGGTCTAGTGTGTCATTCAAAACCACTGTTTCCTGGGGTGCCTGGGTGGCTCAGTCATTAAGCGTCTGCCTTTGGCTCTGAGTGTGATCCCAGAGTCCTGGGATCGAGCCCTGCATCAGGCTCCTCCGCTGGGAGACTGCTTCCTGCTTCTTCTTATCCCACCCCCTCCCTGCCTGTGTTCCCTCTCTCGCTGGCTGTCTATCTCTCTGTCAAATAAATAAATAAAATCTTTAAAACAAACAAACAAACAAAAAAACACCACTGTTTCCTTGTTGATCTTCTGTATGGAAGATCTATCCATTGATGTAAATGGGGTGTTAAAATCCCCTACTATTATTGTATTACTATCAATCCTTTCCTTTGTTTGTTAATAGTTTCTTTATGTATTTGACTGCTCCCATTTGAGCACATATTTACAATTGTTATAACCTTTCCTTGGATTGCTTCCTTTATGATTATGTAGTGTCCTTCTCTGTCTCTTGTTACAATCTTTGTTTAAAGTCTATGTTTTTTCAATATAAGTTTTGGTACCCCAGCTTTCTTTTTATTCCAGTTGCATGATAAATGCTTTTCTATCCCTTCACTTTCAATGTGCATGTATCTTTAGGTCTTTAATGAGTCTCTTGTAGGCAGCATATAGATGGGTCTTGGTCTTTTATCCATTCAGTTACCCTATGTGTTTCGATTGGAGCATTTAGTCCATTTACATTCAAAGTAATTATTGATAGGTATGCACTCATTGCCATTTTGTTACTTGTTTTATGGTTGTTTTTGTAGTTCCCTGTTCCCTTCTCTTCTTGGTCTCTTCTTTCATGGTTTAATTGCATTTTTTTAGTAATATAGTCAGATTGCTTTCTATTTTTGCATGTCTATTACTGCTTTTTAATTTGTGATTACCATTATGGTTTATATATAACATTTATACAGCAGTCTATATTAAGTTGATAGCCACTTAAGTTTGCATGTATTCGAATAGCACTATATCATTACTCCCACCCCCTAAATTTTAGGAATATCATGTCATGCTCTACATCCTTTTTTATTGTGAGTTCCTTGACTAATTTTTATAGATATACTTGATTTTACTGCTTTTGTGCTTCCTACTTTTCTTACTCCTACTTACAGTCTTCCTTTCCACTCAGAGAATCCCCTTTAACATTCTTTTAAGCCTAGTTTAGTGGTGATAAATTCCTTTTACTTTGTCTGGGAAAGTCATTTTCTCTCCTTCTACTCTGAATGATAGCCTTGCTGAATAGAGTATTCTTGGTTGTAGGCTTTTTGTTTGTTTTTGTTTTGTTTTTGTTTTTTTCTTTCTGAACTTTGGCTATATCTTGCCACTTTCTTCTAGCCTGCAAGGTTTCTGCTGAAAAATCTGCTCATACCCTTATGCGGTTTCCATGCATGTAACCATTTTCTTTTATCTTGCTGCTTTTAAGGTTCTCTCTTTATCAGTACATTTTGCCATTTTCGTTACTATGCGTCTTGGTATGGACCACCTTGGCCTGATTTTTGGGTGGCCTTATTGTGCCTCCCGGAACTGGATTTCTATTTCTTTCCCAAATTTGTGATGTTTTAGCTTTTATTTCTTCAAATAAATTTTCTGCCCCCTTCTCTCTCTCTTTTCCTTCTGAGACCCCAATAATGCAAATGTTTTTATGTTTGATGGTATCACTAGTTTGCTTAATCTAAACTCATTTTTTATTCCCTTATTTTCTCTTTTATTTACCTTGGTTGCTTTCCATTACTTTATCCTCTGGGTTGCTGATCCATTCTTCTGCTTCTTCTAGTCTATTTATTCCAGCTAGTGTATTTTTAATTGAATTGAATTGAATTTTAATTTAAGATGCGTGTCCCTCCAGCACATATTCTGAGATTCATAAATAAATCTTCTGTTATATTTTGGGCATTTTTCAAACTGATTCTTCTGTGCTATGTCTAAATGGGGTTGTTTGTTATTCTGTCTCTTTAAGAGTGGGGACTCAGTTTCCTATTGCCTTCAGCTCTCCCAGAGCAGAGCAGAATTTTAAATTCCCTTGTGTCAAGTGTCACCTGTAAAAACTCAGAGGTTTTTTTTACATCTTTCATGATAAAAACACTCAGAAACCTAAAATACAGAGGAACTTCTTCAACTTAATAAAGGATATTTATGAAATACTCACAGCTAAGTTCATCCTCGGTGGCAAAAGACTGAATGTTTTCCTCCTAAGATTAAGAATAAGACAAGGATGCTCTTTTTCATCACTTTTATTAAACATTGTACTGGACAATTTAGCCAGAGAAATTAGATAAGAAAAGTAAAGGCATCTAAGTTGGAAATAAGAAAGTAAAACTAATTTTATTCTCACATGATATGATCTTATAGGAAATTCTAAAGAATCTATGTAAACTATTAGCATTCATAAATGAATTCAGCAAAATTGCAGGTTACAAGACAAACATGTAAAAATTCTATTTCTATACACTAGCAATTAAAATCCAAAAAGGAATTTAAGAAAAGAATTCCATTAATAATAACATTAAAAATAATAAAACCCTCAGGGGGTGGGGACATGGGGAAAATGGGTGGGAGGGAGGGGGAGCTACAGCCTTCCAGTTATGAAATGAATAAGTCATGGGAATAAAAGGTGCAACATAGGGAATGTAGTCAATGGTATTATAATAGCATTGTATGGTGACAGATGATATGCACACTTCTAAGCCTAGCATAACATATAAACTTGTCAAATCACTATGTTGTACACCTGAAAGTAATGTAGCATTGTGTCAACTATATTTTAATAAAATAATAAATAAAAACCTATAAAACTTTTAGAAAAAAAAATCTTCATGATGTATTCGGCAATAGTTTTTTTAGATATGACACTGAAAGCATAGAAACAGAAGAAAAATAGATAACTTGGATGTAAAATGAAATATGCTTGTGCCCCAAAGGATAATATCAGGAAAGTGAAAAGACAGTGCACAGAATGGAAAAGTAATATTTATAAATCATATCTCTGCTAAGAGTCTAGTATCCAGAATTTGTAAATAACTCTTAAAACCAATAAAAATAAAAAGACAAAGAATCCAGTTTTTAAATGAGCAAAGGATTTGAATAGACATCTCTTCAAAGAAACATGCAAATAGTCAATAAGCACATGAAAGATCTTCAAAGGTAGTCATTAGGGAAATACAATTCAAAAGCACAAGGAAATACCACTGATTAAAATGGCTAAACTCAAAAATACAAATGGAAAATAACAATTGCTGTTGAGGATGTAGAGAAATAGGCATCCTCATATATTGCTGGTTGGAATATAAAGTGGCACATAAAGTGTGGAAAACAGTGTGATGTTTCTCATTAAGTTCAACATAAAATACTATATGACCCAATAATTCCACTTCTAGGTATATATTCTGGAGAAGTAAAAACAGGTGTTCAAAAAATTTGTACATTAATGTTTATTGCAGCATTATTCACAACAGCCAAAAAAGTAAAAACTTACTAAATGTCCATCAATAAATGAATGAGTAAATAAAATGTGATTTAATTCATACAGTGGAATATTTTTCAGCATTAAAAGGAATGAATTCTAATACAACATGGATGAATCTTAAAAATATATGGTAAATAAAAGAAGCCAGACACAAAAGGTCAGATGTAAAATTCATTTCAAGAAATATCTAGAATAAGTAAATCCAAACAGAAAGAAGCAGATTAGTGTTGCCAGGAGCTAGGGTAAGGAAAAATGGGGAGTGACTGCCTAATGAGGATGAATTTTCCTGTTGGGGTGATGAAAATGTTCTAGAGGTGGATAGTGGTGATGGTTGTATAGAACTGTGTATGTCCTGAATACAAAAGAATTGTACATTTTTAAAATATTAAAATGGTGAATTTTGTGTATTTTAATGTTTTTTGATTATATTTATATGTCTATGTTTGTATTTTCTGTTCTGATCCATTGATCAATTGCCTATTCCTAGTCTAGATTACTGTAGCCATATAAAAATCTTGATATAGAATATACTGGTTTCTCCTACTTTATAATCTTCTTCAAAAATTGCTTCAGATATTCTGGTTTCTTTCTCTCTCCATTTACATGGTAGAGTAATCTTGTCTATAGATCAAAAAAATCTTACTGGACCATTGAATATCTTAACAGATGCAGAAAAGCATATGACAAAATTCAGTGTCTTTCCACGATAAAAATTCTTACCAAATTGGGTAAAGAAGAAATGTACTTCAGCATAATAAAGGCCATATCTGGCAAGCCTACAGCTAACATCATACTCAACAGTGAAAGGTTGAAGCCTTTTCTTTAAGATCAGGAATAAGACAAAGGTATTCCCTGACATCATTCCTATTCTACATAGTCCTGAAAATCCTAGCTAGAGCAATCAGGCGTGAAAAAGAAATAAAAGGCTCCATATTGGAAAGGAAGAAGCAAAATTGTCTCTGTTTGAAGATGACATAACCTTATATATAGAAAGCCCTAAAAAATTCCATTAGAAAAGTTAGAACTAATCAACAAATTTAATAAAGTTGCAGGACACAAAATCAAAATACAAAAATTAATGGCATTTCTATACACTAACAATGATTATCTGAAAAAGAAAACAATCTCACTTATAATTGCATCAAAAACAATAAAATACTTAGGAATAAATGTAACCAAGAAAGTGAAAGATCTGTACACTGAAAACTATGACACTCATGGAAGAAACTGAAGGATATGGACAAATGGAAAGATACCCTGTATTCATGAATCAGAAAAATTAATATTAAAATGTCCATAATTCTCCAAACCGTCTATAGAATCAGTGCAATTCCTATCAAAGTTCCAATGACATTATTCACAAAATAGAAAAAAAATCTTAAAATTTGTAGAGAACTACAAAAGATTCTAAATAGACAAGTCTTGAGAAAGAAGAACAAAGCTAGAGGCATCACACTTCCTAATTTTAAACTGTTACAAACCTATCAAAACAGTATGGTACTGTGCTTATAAAATCAGGCACACAGACCGATGGAATAGAATTGAGAGACCAGAAATAAACCCATGCATTTATGATCAACTAGTATTTGGCAAGGGAGTCAAGGACACTCAATAAGGAAAAGATAGTCTTTTCAGTAAGTGACCTTAGGGAAACTGGATATTCATATGCAAAAGAATGAAACTAGACCCCTGTCTTACACTACTCACAGTGTTAAAAATGGATTAAAGACTGAAGTATAAGACCTGAAGCCATAAAACTCCTAGAGGAAACCATAGGAAAAAACTTCTTGACATTGGTTTTGGCAATGATTTTTTTTTCTTTTTTGGATAGGACACCAAAAGCACAAGCAACAACAACAACAACAAAAACTGGTGGAAAGTAAAGTCTCTGAGTCATATATATTTAACTTTTAAAGACCCTGCTTTTCTTTTATCATTAATTCTGTGTGTTTATTAGCTGACAGTTTAAGCTTTATAGCTATATATTGCTGAAAATGACAAATTCGTCTCATTTTCAAAACTCCTTTTAGTTCTTTATCTCATTTTATTAAAATGTCAGTATCATCATGACAGTTGTGAAGGTTTATATTCTTTTTGTATTCCTCATTTGTTAAGGAAAGGTATCTAAAAATTATTTGTGAACATAATGATGGCTATTTTTTTCAGGTCATTACTGTGTTGAGAAAAAAACTTGTCCCATTTTATAAGATTTATTTATGGAAAGAATAACATAGATATACAGACATAGTTCAGCTGAGACTAGAACCATAAGTCCTTTGACATTAAAGTCCATGCTGTAAACAAGTTTACAATATGGTCACTTCTAATTATCTTTCAGTATATTAAAATATATCCTTGTTTTAAAACATAATTATGTCATATAAAGTTTGTGATGGCTATTTTTAATATTTACCAATAGATCAAACCATGATACTACAAAATGTCTTATCTGTAGTTGGGGTGAAAGAGCAGCAAACAAGCCATTAAAAATAATTTGGACAACATGTGCATGTTTCTAATGGGGAAAACATCTTAGATTTAGAATTAGTTGTGTATTTTCCTCATAAAATGAGCAGATTTCAATATGTTTCTAGGCTTTGGAAAATATTCATAATAGTCTATTATACTAGGGACTAACAAAAACACATATTGGCCTTCTCATTAGAATTGCCCACACCTAGTCCTATGGAAACCATATGTAATCTATGTGGAAGAATTGTGCCCCCAGAGTGGTTTTCCTATTGCTGGGGGAGCCATATACCCCAAGCATGTCAGTGATCTAGAGCTATGTTTTGTGTTATTTTCTTAGTGTTAAGAATTTCTGTACCATGGAGGTAGTGTAGATTCCTTTTTCATAGCCACGGTATCATATTCTCATCCTAAGCACAGGCTGGGGCTTCGAATTATCGTAGAACTATGAATGTTTCCCCTACTAAGAGCCTAAAGGAAAGATAAGCGTTTTGTAACCTCTCAGGCAGTTAAGCCAATATTTTCTGTTACCCTTTCATAGAAGAAGGAATACCTCAAGGGCTCTCTTTTTAAGCAAGAAATGGCTTACAACTCTCTGCTCTAAATGGTGCCAAGAGCTTGCTTCCTGTGTATCTGTGTGCATAAAAAACAAAGCCCATCAAAACTAACGATGTACTGTATGGTAACAAACATAACATTAAAAAAAAAAAAAAAAAGCCCATAGCTATTAGGGTATATTTCCAGGTCCAGTTTCCACCAAACTGCCTCCAACTGCCATAGTGTTTGCCCAAATTCTTTGCAATTCATGACCCCTTTGTATTCATTCCATAGAGATTTCACTTTTTTTTTTGAAAGCAAGAACTATGACTTAAAAAGCTTTGTTGTTGTTGTTGTTATTCAGTTTTATCCAGAAGATTATAGGAACGGAATGTATTTTTTTACCATCTGATGTTTATTTAGCTAGAAAAAAATATTCCACCTAATTGATTGTTGTCTTTATTGTAATGAGTAACAATTTTGTAAGTATACAGACATTAAAAAATACTATATTGCATGATACTGGTATAGTTTGAAAGTTACTATGATGTTAGTGTAGAAATTTAAATACATAACTAAAAGAGAATAGAGAACTCAAAGATCACACTATATACCTAAAAAGGGAGTAGCTCAATAAATTAGGGAAAAAATAGTAAGAAGTGATGGACAACCTGAGATATTTAGAAGGAAATGAAAATGGATACTCATGTTATACTATAGAGAAAAACTAAAATTCCAATAGGTGAAATTTTTAAATGTAAAAAAAAAAAGTAAAAATTATTACAGGACAATCTAAGAAATCATATCTGGGGCACCTAGGTGGTTCAGTTGGTTAAGTGTCCAATCCTTTCTGCTCAGGTCATGAACTCAGAGTCATGGGATTGGGCACCTCAGTAGGCTCCCCACTCAGCAGACAGTCTGCTGGAGATTCTCTCTCCTTTTCCATCTCTCTCTACCCCTCCCCCCCTCACACTCTCTCTTTCTAAAATAAAAATTTTTTAACAACTCACATCAACATTTTAGGTGTTGTCCACTTGAATAATTCTGAAAATCAAAGTATGAAAGAAATGGTAGGGAGTTCATAAAATAGTTCTTAAAATTGAATTGTTAAAATGTATCATATGCAGAGTAAATAGACAAACATTGGGGAATATATAACAAAAACAAAGACAAGCGATGTGCATATGTAGGTATGTATATGTACATATAAAGATCTCATACAATTGTTGAAATATGTCATCCAATAGATTAAAGAGTTAATATATGTGAATTTTAAGTTTATAAAAGCACAAATGGAAATTGTCAACAATCATATGCAAATATATTTAAATTCATTTGTAAACCAGAAAATGCAAACTAGAGTAACAATGAAATCCTACTTTATGCCCATTAGAGTGGTTAAATTAAGAGAATTAAAATACTTTTTGTCAGTGAGGGTGTGTGGAAAGGGACAATATTCATTTCTTTTTTTTTAATTCAAACTGGCAAAATCAAATACAATGAAAATAGCTTTGTTCATATTTTTGACTGATCCCCATCTTGACATATTTAAGCATATATGAATATTTATTGAAGCATATTTATAGTGGTAAAAAATAAAACTGCAATAATATGACCATTGACTAATAGATAATCTCGTTTGTAAGAAGTTTAGGCAATAGCTCATAGTCATTACATACTTAGGATAATGGTGAGATGGAAAGGGGAAAAAATTAGGCCTATACTCACCATGTATGATGTCATCAGGTTTAAGTTTAGTGTGTGTGTGTATACATATGTATAGATGTATATGGCTACATGTAAATTCTAAGAAAAAAAAACAATGAAAATGTCCAGGCTTCAGGTCATTTTAAAAGTCAGATTCCTTTTCAGGTGCCTGGGTGGTTCCGTCAGTAAACGTCAGAATCTTGATTTCAGCTCAAGTCATGATCTCAAGGTCATGAGATTGAGCCCCACATCGGGCTCTGTGCTCAGCATGGAGTCCGCTTGAGATTCTCTGTGTTCTCTTCTAGGATTTCTATGGTTTCAGATCTCATATTTAGGTCTTTAATCCATTTCGAGTTTACTTTTGTATATGGTTTGAGAAAGTGGTCCAGTTTCATTCTTTGTGTGTAGTTGTCTAATTTTCCCAGTGCCATTTGTTGAAGACTTTCTTTTCCCTATTGCATATTCTTGCTTCCTTTGTCACAGGTTAAATGACCATATAATTATGACTATATTTCTGGGCTCTCTATTCTCTACCGTTCATCCCTGTGTCTGTTTTTGTGCCTGTACTGCACTGATTTGATTACTAATACAGCTTTATAGTGTATCTTAAAATCTGGGATTGTGATATCTTCAGCTTTGTTCTTCTTTTTCAAAATTGCTATGGCTATTTGGGGTCTTTTGTGATTACATATAAATTTTAGGATGATTTGTTGTAGTTCTGTGAAAAGTGCTGTTCGTATTTTGATAGAGATTGTATTAAATCTGTATATTTCTTTATACAGTCTGGACATTTAAAAAATATTTATTCTTCCAGTTCATGCGCATGGAATATCATTCCATTTGTTCAATTTCTTTCGTCATTGTTTTATAGTTTTCAGAGTACAGGTCTTTTACTTCCTTGGTTTATTGTTAGGTATTTTATTCTTTTTGGTGCAATTGTAAATGGGAATTGTGTTCTTAATTTCTCTTTCTGTTACTTGGTTATTAGTGTATAGAAATGGAACAGATTTCTGTATATCAATTTGTACCCTGCAATCTCGCTGAATTCATTTATCAGTTTTGTGTGCTTTTTGGTGAGTCTTTAGGGTTTTCTATATAAAGTATCATGTCATCTGCAAATGGTGAAAGTTTCACTTCTTCACTATCAGTATAGATGCCTTTTATTTCTTTTTCCTGTCTGATTGCTGTGGCTAGGACTTCCAGTACTGTGTTGAATAAAAGTGGAGAGAGTGGACATCCTTGTCTTGTTCCTGATCTTAGGGGAAAAGCTCTGAGTTTTTCACCATTGAGTATGACATTACATGTGGGTTGTTCATCTATGATGAACATTTATTATGTTGAGGTATGTTTCCTTTAAAACTACTTCATTGAGGCTTTTTATCATGAATGGATGTTGTACCTTATCAAATGCTTTTTCTGCATCTATTGAAAGGACAATATGGCTTTTACCCCTTCTCTTGTGATATATTATGTTAATTGATTTGTGAATATTGAACCACCCTGACAACCCAGGAATAAATCCCACTTGATGTGGTGAATGATTTCTTTAATGTATGTTTGGATTTGGTTTGCTAATAGTTTATTGAGAATTTTTGCATATATGTTCATCAGAGATACTGATTTCTATGTCCTCTTTTTTTAAGTGTCTTTATCTGGTTTGGATATCTGGGTAACACTTGCTTCATAGAATGAATTTGGAATCTTTCCATCCTCTTCTATATTTTGGAATAGTTTGAGAAGAATAGGTATTAACTGTTCTTTAAATATTTTGTTGAATTCACCTGTAAAGCCATCTGGTCCTGGACTTTGTTGGGATTTTTGTTACTGATTCAATTTCGTTGCTGATAATCAATCTGTTCAAATTTTCTGCTTTTTACTGACTCAGTTTTAGGAGCTTACATGTTTTTAAGAATTTATCCATTCTTTTCTAGATTGTCCAGTTTTTTGGCATATTTTCCATAATTTTCTTTCATAATCCTTTGAATTTCTATGGTATTGGTTTTGTTTCTCCTCTTTCATTTTTGACTTTTTTGAGTCCCCTCTCCCCCAACCGTTTTTTTTGTTTGTTTGTTTGTTTGTTTTTGTTTGTTTGTTTGTTTGTTTTTGTTTTTGAGTCTGTCAAATGGTTTCTCAATTATATTGTTTTTTTCAAAGAACCCCCTCCTGGTTTTATTGATCTCTTTTGTTGTTGTTGTTGTTGTTGTCATTAATTTTTTATTTCATTTTTTTTTTTTTTTCCTGCTCTAGTCTTTATTCCTTCATTCTACTGGCTTTGGGTTCTGCTTTTTTTTTTTTTTTTCCTAGATCTTTTAGGTGTAATTGTTGGTTCCTTATATGAGATTTTTCTTCTTGAAGTAGGCTTATATTGCCATTAACTTCTCTCTTGGAACATCTTTTGCTGCATCCCAAATATTTTGGACCATTGTGTTTTCATTTTCATTTGTCTCCATGTCATTTTTATTTCCTTTTTGATTTCTTGTTTGTCCCAGTCATTGTTTAGTAGCATGTTATTTAGCCTTCATGTATTTGTGTTATTTCCAGATTTTTCTTGTGGTTGATTTCTAGTTTCATAGCATTGTTGTTGAAACAGATGGGTGATAGGACTTAAAACTCTTTGAATTTGCTGAGACTTATTTTGTGGCCTAATATGTGTCTTATTCTGGAGAATGTTCCATGTGCATTTCTAAATACTTTATTCTGCTATTTTAAGATGGAATGTTCAAGTATATCTGTTAGATCCATCTGGTCCAATGTGTCATTCAAAGCCACTGTTTTGCTGTTGATTTTTGCTTTGGATGATTTATCCATTGTTGTCGATGGGATGTTAAAGCCCCTACTGTTATTGCATTACTGTCAATTACTTCTTATATATTTGTTAATAGCTGCTTCATGTATTTGGGTCCTCCCATATTGGGTGCATCAATATTTAGGCATGGAGCCCAGTGCTGGGCTTGAACTCATGACTGTGAGATCAAGACCTGAGCCAAGATCCAGAGTTGGACACTTAACTGACTGAGCCACCGTGGTGCCCCCAATTGCTCTAACTTTTGTTGGATTTTTCCATTTATGATTATATAGTGCCCTTATTTGTCTCGTTATAGTCTTTGTTTTAAAGTCTATTTTGTCTGATATAAGTATTGCTATCCTGGCTTTCTTTTCACTTCCCTTATCATAATAAAATCTTTTCCATCCTTTTCAATCTACATGTGTTTTTAGATCTGAAATGAGCCTCTTGTAGACAGCATATAGATGGGTCTTGTCTTTGTATCCATTCTGTCACCCTATGTATTTTGTTTGGAATGTTTAATCCATTTATATTCAAAGTAATTATTGATAGGTATATACTTATTGCCATTTTGTTACTTGTTTTATTATTTATTTATTTATTTATTTATTTATTTATTTATTTTTGTAGTTCTCTCTTCCTTTCTTCTCTTGCTTACCACTCTCACCATTTTTGACTTCCTTTTTGTATATTTGGATTTTTTATCCTTGTTTTTTGCATATCCATTACCAGATTTTGATTTTTGGTTACCATTAGGTGTTTATATAACATGCATATAGCAGTTATTAAGTTGATAATTCCTTGAGTTTGCATCCCTTCTAAAAGCACTAAATTTTTACTCCCCTCCCCTCCATGTTTTAGGCATATGGTGTCATAATTTATATTATTATTTTGTAAATCCCTTGACTGATTTTTATAAATATACTTGATTTTACTGCTTTTATACTTCCTGCTTTTCTTACTCCTACTTATGGTGTTTCCTTTTCACTTAAAGAATCCTCCTTAACATTTTTGTAAGGTTGGTTTAGTGGTGATGAATTTGTTTAAGTTTTCTTTGTTAAGAAACTCTTTTTCTCTTTTTCTATTTTGAATGACAGCCCTGCTTGATAGAATGTTCTTGGCCACAGTCTTCCTTTTAGCACCTTGAATATATCATGTCACTGTCTTGTGGACTGCAAAGTTTCTGCTGAAAAATCAGTTGATAGCCTAGTGCTGTTTCCCTTGTTCCTTAACTGTTTTCTTTTTTCTTCCTGCTTTTAAAGTTCTCTCTTTAGGGCACATATTGCATGGTGCACTGGCTGTTATACACAAATAATGAATCATGGAACACTATATCAAAAACTAAGGATATACTGAATGGTGACTAACATAACATAATAAAAAATTATTTAAATAAAAAAAAGAAAAAAAACAGTGACAAGAGGAAAAAAAAATAAAGTTCTCTCTTTATCACTACATTTTGCCATTTTCATTACTATGTGTCTTGGTGTGGACCTCCTTGGGTTGATATTTTTGGGTGTTCTCTGTGTCTCCTGGACCTAGCTTTCTGTTCTATTCCCTGAGTGGGACATTTCAGCTATCATTTCTTTGAATAAATTTTATGCCCCTTTTGGTCTCTCCTTCTGGGATCTCTATAATGTGAATATTTTTTTTTTGTCATTTCTTTTTTTTTTAGTGTTTTTATATTATGTTAGTCACCATACAGTACATCCCTGGTTTCTGATGTAAAGTTTGATGATTCATTAGTTGCATTAACTCCCAGTGCACCATGCAATACGTGCCCTCTACTACCCATCACCAGCCTATCCCATTCCCCCACCCCTCTCCCCTCTGAAGCCCTCAGTTTGTTTCTCAGAGTCCATAGTTTCTCATGCTTCATTCCCCCTTCTGATTAACCCCCTTTCTTTATCCCTTTCTTCCCCTACCGAACTTCCTAGTTCTTATGTTCCATAGATGAGAGAAATCATAGGATAATTGTCTTTCTCTGCTTGACTTATTTCACTTAGCATTATCTCCTCCAGTGCCGTCCATGTTGCAGCAAATGTTGAGAACTCATTCTTTCTGATAGCTGAGTAATATTCCATTGTATATATGGACCACAACTTCTTAATCCAGTCATCTGTTGAAGGGCATCTCGGTTCCTTCCATGATTTAGCTATTGTGGACAATGCTGCTATGAACACTGGAGTGCATATGGCCCTTCTCTTCACTACGTCTGTATCTTTGGAGTAAATACCAAGTATTGCAATGGCTGGGTCATAGGGTAGCTCAATTTTTAGCTTTTTAAGGGACCTCCACACTGTTTTCCAGAGTGGCTGTACCAACTTGCATTCCCACCAACAATGTAGGAGGGATCCCCTTTCTCCACATCCTCTCCAACAATTGTTGTTTCTTGCCTTGTCTATTTTTGCCATTCTAACTGGCGTAAGGTGGTATCTCAGTGTGGTTTTGATTTGAATTTCCCTGATGGCTAATGATTTTGAACATTTTTTCATGTGTCTGTTAGCCATTTGTATGTCTTCATTGGAAAAGTGTCTGTTCATATCTTCTGCCCATTTTTTGATTTATTTGTTTCTCGTGTATTGAGTTTGAGAAGTTCTTTGTAGATCTTGGATACCAGTCCTTTATCTGTAGTGTCATTTGCAAATATCTTCTCCCATTCCGTGGGCTGCCTCTTAGTTTTTCTGACTGTTTCCTTGGCTGTGCAGAAACTTTTAATCTTGATGAAGTCCCATAAATTCATTTTATCTTTTGTTTCTCTTGCCTTTGGGGATGTGTCATGAAAAAGGTTGCTTTGGCCGATGTCGTAGAGGTTGTTGCCTATGTTCTCCTCTAGGATTTTGATGGATTCCTGTCTCACATCGAGGTCTTTGATCCATTTGGAGTTTATCTTTGTGTATGGTGTGAGAGAGTGGTCGAGTTTCATTCTTTTGCATGTAGCTGTCCAATTTTCCCAGCACCATTTATTGAAGAGACTGTCTTTTTCCCACCAGTTGTTTTTTCCTGCTTTATCAAAGATTAGTAGCCCAAAGAGCCGAGGGTCCATTTCTGTGTTCTCTATTCTGTTCCATTGGTCTATGTGTCTGTTTTTGTGCCAGTACCATGCTGTCTTTGTGATCACAGCTTTGTAGTACAGCTCGAAATCCGGCATTGTGATGCCCCCAGCTTTGTTTTTCCTTTTCAACAATTCCTTGGCAATTCAGGGCCTTTTCTGGTTCCACACAAATTTAAGGGCTGTTTGTTCCAGTTCTTTGAAAAATGTCATCGGTATTTTGATCGGGATAGCATTGAAAGTGTAGATTGCTCTGGGTAGCATGGACATTTTAACTATGTTAATTCTTCCGAAACATGAGCATGGAATGTTTTTCCATCTTTTTGTGTCTTCTTCAATGTCTTTCAAAAATGAGTTATGCTTTCTGGAATATAGATCCTTTACATCTCTGGTTAAGTTAATTCCAAGGTAACGTACAATATTTGGTGCTATTGTAAATGGAATGGATTCCCTAATTTCTCTTTCTTCAGTCTCATTGTTCGTGTATAGAAATGCAACTGATTTCTGAGCATTGATTTTGTATCCCGCCACATTACTGAATTGCTCTATAACTTCTAATAGTTTGGGGGTGGATTCTTTTGACTTTTCCATATAAAGTATCATGTCATCTGCGAAGGTAGACAGTTTGACTTCTTCTTTGCCGATTTGGATACCTTTTATCCCTTTTTGTTGTCTGATTGCTGTTGCAAGGACTTCTAGTACTATGTTGAATAATAGTGGCGAGAGTGGGCATCCTTGTCGTGTTCCTGATCTTAAGGGAAAGGCTTCCAGCTTTTCCCCATTGAGAATAATATTTGCAGTAGGCTTTTCATAGATGACTTTTATGAGATTGAGAAATGTACCTTCTATTCCTACACTCTGAAGGGTTTTAATCAGGAAAGGATGCTGTATTTTGTCAAATGCTTTTTCTGCATCAATTGAGAGGAAAATATTGTTCTTGACTCTTTCTTGTTGATATGATCTATCCATTATTAGTTTACCATGTAGTGCTCCCTGTGTCATTGTTTGGGTATAACACCCAGTGCTCCATGCATTACGTGCCCTCCTTAATACCCACCACCTGGCTAGCCCATCCCCCCACTCCCCTCCTCTAAAACCCTCAGTTTGTTTCCTGGAGTCCATAGCCTCTCATGGTCCATTTCCCCCTCTGTTTACCTCCCTTTCATTTTTCCCTTCCTTCTGCTGACAATCTCCCTGCCATTCCTTATGTTCCACAAATGAGTGAAACCATATGATAATTGTCTTTCTCTGCTTGACT
>NW_024425341.1:38334707-38461817 GCF_017311325.1 Ursus maritimus | reverse complement strand
GTCAGTGATAAACAACTCTCCAGAAAACAAAACTCCAGGCCCGGATGGTTTTCTGGGGAATTTACCAAACATTCAAAGAAGAAATAATACCTATTCTCCCAAAGCTCATTTCAAAAATAGAAACAGAAGGAAAGCTACCAAATCACATTCTTGAGGCCAATATTACCTTTTGATCCCAAACCAGGCAAAGACCCCATCAAAAGGAGAATTCAGACGATTTCCCTAATGAATATGGAGCCAAAATCCTCAAACGATCCTGGCTAATAGAATCCAACAGTACATTAAAAGGATTCCATCTGACAAGGGATTCATCCTGGGATGCAAGCTGGTGAAACTCACATCATCAGTGTCATAGATATATCAACAAGGAAAGACCAAAACATATGATTCTCAATTGATGCAGAAAAAGCATTTGACAAAAATGACAGCATCCTTTCCTGATTAAAACCCTTCAGAGTGTAGGGGTAGAGGGTACATTCCTCAATCTCATAAAACTTATTAGAAAAGCCTACAGCAAATATCATTCCAATGGGAAAAGCTGGAAGCCTTTCTAAGATCAGGAACTGACAAGGATGCCCACTCTCGCCATATTATTCAACATATACTAGAGTCTGCAACAACAATCAGAAAAAAGGGACCAAAGGCAAATAAAGAAGTCAAATCTTTCTTCAGAATAGCACATATTCATATGACAATCAGTATGTCCGGACAAAATAGCAAGTAGACAAATCCATGTTCATGCTCTATACAGAACAATCCAATCTAAGAAAAATTGTCAAAAGAATTTCACACCATAACAATGAGACCTAAAAGATGAATTAGGAATCCATACTTTAAAAATCAAAATCTACCTTGGAATAATTCTACAGAGATTGTAAATCTATATTCGAAAGCATAACTCATTTTGAAAGACATTGAAAAAGAAAAAAAGATGGAAAAATTCCATGCTCATGGTCGGAAGAATTAACATAGTTAAAATGTCCATGTACCCAGAGCAATCTACAATTTCAATGCTATCCCGATCAAAATACTCGACATTTTTCAAAGAACTGGACAAAAGTCCCTTAATTAGTGGAACCAGAAAAGGCCCCAACGCCCAAGGAACTTTGAAAGGAAAAACAAAGCTGGGGCATCACAATGCCAGATTTCGAGCTGTACTACAAAGCTGTGATCACAAAGACAGCATGGTACTGGCACAAAAACAGACACATAGACAATGGAACAGAATAGAGAACCCAGAAATGGACCCTTTTTGGGCTAAATCTTGATAAAGCAGGAAAAACATCCGGTGGAAAAGACAGTCTCTTCAATAAATGGTGCTGGGAAAAATTGGACACTACATGCAAAAGAATGAAATTTGACCATCTCTCACACCATACACAAAGATAAACTCCAAATGGATGAAAGACCTGATGTGAACAGGAATCCACAAAATCCGAGGAGAACATAGGCAGCAACCTCTACGACATCAGCAAGCAACCTTTTCATGAACACTCTCCAAAGGCAAGAGAAACAAAAGATAAAATGAACTTGTGCGACTTCATCAAGATAAAAGCTTCTGCACAGCCAAGGAAAAGTCAAAAACTAGAGGAGCCCATGGAAGGGAGAGCATATTTGAATTGAACTACAGAAAAAAGACTGGTATCAAGATCTCTACAACTTCTCAAACTCAATGTACGAGAAACAAAACAAATCATAAAATGGGCAGAAGATAGAACAGACACTTTTCCAATGATGACATACAAATGGCTAACAGACACATGAAAAATGTTCAAAATCATTAGCCATCAGGAAATTCAAATCAAAACCACCACTAAGATACCACATTACACCAGTTAGAAGGCAAAAATTGACAAGGCAAGAGACAACAATTGCTGAGAGGATGTGGAGAAAGATCCCTCCTACATTGTTGGTGGGAATGCAAGTTGGTACAGCACTCTGGAAAACAGTGGAGGTCCTTAAAAGCTAAAAATTGAGCTACCCTATGACCCAGCCATTGCATACTTGGTATTTACCCAAAGATACAAGATAGTGAAGAGAAGGGCCATATGCACTCAGCATGAAGCAGCATGTCTACAATAGCTAAATCATGAAGAAACCAAAGATGCCCTTCAACAGATGACTGGATTAAGAGTGGTCCATATATACAATGGAATATTACTCAGCTATCAGAATGAGTTCTCAAATTTGTCTACATGGACCACCTGGAGGAGATAATGCCAGTGAAATAAGTCGCAGAGAAAGACAATATACTATTCTCTCATCTATGGAACATAAGAACTAGGAAGTCGTAGGGGAAGAAAGGAAGAAGGTGTAACTAGAGGGGATGGAACATATGACTATGGACTCTGAGAAACAAACTGAGGGCTTCAGAGGAGAGGGGTGGGGAATGGGATAGGTGATGTGGAGTAAGAGGGCACGACATTGCAGGTGCACTGGGTGATAGCAACTAATGAATCAATAACTTTACATCAAAAACCAGGGATGTATTCATGGTGACAATATAATAATAAAAAACATCTAAAAAATTGATGGAGAAATGAACCTACTTATTTTTACATACTCTAAAGCCTCTTATTTAGGCAAAAAAACCAAGCAGTATAATAATTAAAAATGGGCTTAGTCTGGAAAGCCTGTGTTCAAATCTTGATTCTGCCACTTACAGCTAGTTTGAACTATTTAATCACCTGTGCTCAGCTCTTCCATCTGCAGAACTATTACAGGATTAAGGAAGATAACAACACATGCAAAACACTTTTGCACAGAGTAAGCAATACATGTTAGTCATACTCAAGGTCATTCCCAAGTGGAACATAGCATGTCAAGTACTTCTAACGTATATAATAGATCCGCCTGTTACTAGTTACTGAGAGAATATTGTCTCATCTTACATTAAACACATGACAAATGTCCACAAAGGGAGTTTTGAGTAAAGACCTGAATATGTTGTTGTGAAATGCCAGAAGACTTTGTTCATTGGAAAACACACGCCTCAGGTGAGGATCTCTGTAAAGAATGGAGATCCGTATTTTATTACATTCCCGCCAAAATGCCCTTAGTGATTCAGCATTTCCATGTAATACCTGGTGCTTTATCGCCACATGGCGCTCTCCTTAATCCCTATCACCCGTATAACCCATCCCCCCACCTACCTTCCTCTCATAAATCATCAGTTTGTTCTCTATAGTTAGCAGAGTCTGTTTCGGCTTGCCTCTCTCTTTTTTTCCCCCTTTGCTTGTTTGTTTCCTAAATTCCACATATGAGGTAAATCATAAGTGGTATTTGTCTTCTCTGACTTATTTCCACTTAGCACAATACTTCTAGCTCATTCATGTTGTTGTAATGGTAAGATTTCATCTTTTTTCAATCTCTTCATAATTAATTGGCCTGTTTAAAAAATCAATTTCTTCCTGTTTCAGTCTTGGTAGTTTATAGGTTTCCAGGAAGGCCTCCATCTCTTCCAGATTGCTTAATTTATTGGCATAGAGCTGTTGATAAATGTTTCTAATAATCCTTCCAATTTCATTGGTGTTGGTTGTGAACTCTCCTTTTTCATTCATAATTTTATTAATTTGGATCCTTTCTCTATTCTTTTGGATAAGTCTTGCCAGCGGTTTGTCAATTTTATTGATTCTCTCAAAGAACCAGCTTCTAGTTCTGTTGATCTGCTCCACTGTACTCCTGGTTTCTAATTCATTGATTTCTGCTCTAATCTTGGTCAACTGTTTCCTCATGCGTGGATTAGGCCCGTCCCTCTGTTGCTGTTCCAGCTTCTGGAGGTGAGAATATAAAAACTGCATTTTAGATTTTTCTATTCTTTTGAGTGAGGCTTGGATGGGTATGTATTTCCCCCTTAGGACTGCCTTTGCAGTATCCCATAGGTTTGGACCATTGTGTTTTCATTCTCATTGGTCTCCATAAATTATTTACATTGATTTTTGATTTCCTGGTTTATCGAATCATTCTTGAGCAGGATGGTTCTTAGTCTGGAAGTGTTTGAGTTTCTTCCAAATTTTTCCTTGTGGTTGAGTTCCAAATTCAAAGCCTTGTGGTCTGAGGATATGCAGGGAATAATTTCAGTCTTTTGGTATCTGTTGAGACCTGTTTTGTGACCCAGAACATGGTCTATTCTTGAGAATGTTCCATGGGCATTAGAATAGAATGAGTATTCTTTGGTTCTGGGGTGTAGTGTTCTATATATATCTATGAGATCCAACTCGTCGAGTATGGCATTCAAAGCTCTTGTTTCTATGTTGGTTTTCTGCTCCAGTGCTGTCTATTGCTGATAGTGGAGTGTTGAGGTCCCCTACTATTAACGTATTTTTATCTATATGTCTCTTTATGTGGTTAAGAGTTTGCTTGTTATCTTGTTGCTCCCCTGTTGGGGGAATATATATTTATAATTGTCATATCCACTTGTTGGATACATCCTTTAAGAATAATATAGTGCCCTTCTGTGTCTCCAATGATAGTCTTCAGTTTAAAATCCAATCTGTCTGATATGAGAATTGCTACCCCAGCTTTCTTTTGAGGTCCATTGGCTTGTAGGATGGTATTCCATCCCTTTACTTTCAGTCTGGATGTATCTTTAGGTTCAAAATGAGTCTCTTGTAGACAGCAAATGGATGGATCATGTCTTTTTATCCAATCTGCAGCCCTGTGTCACTTTATGGGAGCATTTAGGCCATTTACATTGAGACTGATTATTGAGAGATATGATTTTAATGATGCCATGTTGCCAGTAAAGTCTTTGTTTTTATACAATATGACTTTCTGTTTTGTATCGTTCTTGGGGCCTTTTTACTTTTATAGAACGCCCCTTAATATCTCCTGTAGGGCTGGTTTCGTGGTTACGAAATTGGTCAGTGACTGGCGATTCTGGAAGATCTTTATTTCTCCATCAATTCTGAATGACAGCCTTGCTGGATAAAGGATCCTTGGCTGCATGTTTTTCCCTGAAAGAGCTTTAAAAATGCCCCCCCCCAACCCTTTCTCTCATTCCAGGTCTGTGTAGACAGGTCTGACATAATCCTGATACCTTTGCCTTGGTATGTGAGAAATTTCTTTGCCCTGGCCGCTTTCAATACTATATCCTTGGATCTAATATTTGCAAAATGCACTATGACGTGACGTGGTGTAGGTTTGTCGTGGTTGAGCTTGAGAGGGGTCCTCTCTGCCTCCTGGACATGAATGTTTTTTTCCTTTGCTAGATTAGGGAAGTTTTCAGCTACAATTTGTTCAAATATCTCTTCTAGACCTCTGTTTTTCTCCACCCCCTCAGGGATGCCAATGATTCTGATATTGGAATTTTTCATTGAGTCAGTAATCTCCCGTAACCTACATTCTTGAGAATGGATTTTTTTGAGTCCAGATTCTATTTTAGGTTTCTCTTCTACTAACCCATCCTCCAATTCACTGATACGTTCTTCTGCCTCATTCACCCTGGCTGTCATAGCCTCTAGTTTTGACTGCATTTGGCTCATAGAATTTTTAATTTCTGCCAGATTCGCTCTCATTTCCACCCTTAGAGATTCTATATTCTCATTAACATTTTCGTTAATACTTTTTTCAAGTCTACACATCATCTTGACCATTGTTACTCTGAATTCCATTTCTGATAATTTGGTTACATCCATATCCATTAGTTCTGTGGCAGAGGCCACAGACTCATTGTCTTTTCTTTGCCGGGGGGGGGGGGACTTCTTCTTGTCATTCTGATGAGGAGAGGTTACAGGGTTGTCCAGAGCCCAAATTATTGACCGGGACCCAGGCCGTGCGCCCTTGTTTTATGGGGATCTTAGGGATGTGGGCTTCTTGATTTTTCAGCCTGCCTTCTGGGGGAGGGGCCTGCCATGCCAATATTCAGGCAACCCTGTTTGGTTCGAGTCTCCGTGTCACTGCGAGGGGGGATGGGGACAGGCACGCTGTGAGCCGGTGTTTCCAGGCTTTTGTTCTCTGGCAGCTTTCCCTGGCGGTTTGCTGTGCCTCTTCTGAGAGTCAGAGCAGCAGTGGCCGAATCTCAGCCTCTGTCTCAGAACAGAAGAATTGCGGACTGTTCTCCACTGATGTTCTGGCCACTTTAACTCTGTTTCTGTTGGTGCTGCTTAACCCTGTAGCGTCCCGGGATGTGCGCCCCACACCCAGCGTCCCAGCCCTCACATCCAGGGTCTGCGTGTCTCTGTCCTTTGTGTTTCTGCCAGCTGTCCCCTGCGTGCTCCCGGAGCTCCCGGTCTCAGTCTGGTTCCAGTGAGCGCACCGGAGCTCCGTTTCAGTCTGGTAGCACGCGCTCCCCACTCACGGTCACAGTCTGGTCTCTCGCGGGTGCGGGTCCGCGAGTCCACCCGCTCTCCCGTGCAGGTGGCTACCGTTTCCCGGCGCCCTAACGCGGCGGCTCCCTCCGCCTTCCGTTTATCTTCCGATATCTGTGAGCAGTTTCACGGATCCCCACTTCGTACCTCAATACTCAGAGCTGGAGATGGTCATTTGTAGAGATCCAGATGTATCTTACTGCATCTCAGGCTGATTCCATGGATGTTCAGGCTGATCTGGTACCTATCCTACTTTACTCAGGGGACCAGCTGAAAAAGGGGTCCCCTACTCCTCTGCCATCTTAACTCCTCCTATAATGTGAATATTCTTATGCTTGGTGGTGTCACTGAACTCCTTTAATCTATTCTAATTGTTTATTATTTTATTTTCTCTCTCCTGTTCAGTTTGACTGCTTTCCATTACTCTGTCCTCTAGGTCACTGATTCATTCTGCTTCTTCTATTCTTCCATTTATGCCCTGTAGTATGTTTTTAATTTCATTTATGTAGTTCCTCATCTCTGGTTCTTTTTTATGTTTTATAACTCTTTGTTGAGGCTCTCACTGAGGGCCTCCAGTCTCTTCTGAAGTCCAATGATTATCTTTATGACCATTTCATTAGCTTCTCTATGAGGCATATCACTGACCTCTGTGTCATTTAACTCTCTTGCTGTAATTGTGTCCTGTTTTTTCATTTGGGACATATTCCTTTGACTCCTTCATTTTTCTAACTCTCAATATATGTTTGTAGGTGTTAGGAAAGTTAGCCATGTCTTCTGCTCGTGAAAGAAGTGGCCTTATGAAGAAGAGGTCTATCAGTGCCCTGCAATGCAATGTCCTCTTTTCACCATAACCTGCCACTTCAGACATGCATCCCATGTGTATTGTGTGTACCCTACTATTGTGGCTGAGCCACATTTGCCTTCAGTCCAGTCATCTGCAATGGGTTTTTTCACTGGTGTGGGCAGCTTGGTGCCTATATTATTAGTGGACCAGTCTGGAGCCACCTTAGTCTTGAGTTGGGTCACACAGGTATTTGCCAGAGTTGGGGTCCCATTAAACTACAGGGAACTCTCCTTGTGTTTTCCCCTGAGAGGCTTTAGTTGGTGGGTGTGCCCTGCAGTCAGACCAGATATCTGCCTGCAGCCAAGTGCTGGGTCCACATTCAAACTGATATGTGTGATTATCTTCTTTCTCCAGTAGTCACTTTAGAGTAATTCTGGCTCCTGTAAAGCCTGCTTGCATAATTCTGTGTTTGGATGGACTCATGTCAAGGGTAGGTTGGATGGGTGATTGTGAGGTGTTAGCAACATTTGCATGGGTCTGCTGTGGGAGGGGACCTAGAGCTGCTTTGGAGAACTACAGAGGTTAAGGTTGGAGGGATCATCCACGAGAGACCATGAAGGTGATGTATGCTATTAACAAACTAGGTAGAGAGTGTGCTGTGTTGTGCTGGTTCCCATAGTTGTCATTGTGTCTCAGCTGGAGGGCAAGGGAAATGGCGCCCAACAGCTCTTTTGTTCTTGGAGAAGCTTCCTAAAGATCCCTTCCCCTGCAGCACAAGTTCTGAGATTAGTAAATAAATTTCCTTCCCATAAACCCCAGGTGTTTTTCAAACTGCTAATGTATGCTGTATCTCAGTGGAATTGTCTGTTATGTTGTCTTTTTATGGGTGGGGACTCAGCTTTTATTGCTCCAGCTCTCCCAGAGCAGAGTATAGTGCAGATTTTTAAAGTTCCAGGTGCTAAAGCCCACTGACTGTAAGAACTCACAAAGTTAAGCCCCTTGGTTTTCAAAGCCAAATGTTATGGGGATTTGTCTTCCCAATGTAGGTCCCTCATGCTTGGGTTGCCTGCTGTGGGGTCTGTTCCTTTCCCTTCGCAATACTTGTGGTATTCTTCCATCCTATGGACATTTCATGGGTCGCTTTTGTTCCCAACTGTATCTCCACCCTTTTTTGTTTTTTGTTTTTTTGATATGGTCTCTTCTCTATGACTAGCTGCGGAGAGTCTGTTCTTATAGTCTTTGGGTCATTTTGTGGGTTATTTACACTGATATGTGTGTCACCTAAGTGTATCTGTGGGACTAGGTGAGCTTAGGATCCTCCTATTATCTCCCCCAGAAATCAGAAAAATTAATTTTTTTAAAAAAAGGAAACTGCCAAATCTTAACATCATATGTAAGCAAAGATAGTAAATTTTAGTCATAAAGTTTAGATTGTGACCAAGAACAAGTAATAAAATTACTTAATGACATGGTCTTCACTGAAAAAAAATGAAACTGTTCACACTTTCTTGCATATATTTAGCATGAAACCACATTAACTGATTTCTCTCTATCAGACATTTTGGAATTGTGGTTTATTAAACAGTTTGAAATATTTTTAACTAGCAATTGTTGATTTTTGTTAAATATGAACATATAAATATAAAAATAAAGACATGATTCTAAAAACTTTTTATTGTAAATTTATGATTTAGAGAGAAAGTTTAATAAGAAAACTGAACTATAACATTTATTATTTTAATGACCAATCACTTCAGAAATCAATGGGGTTTGTTACAATTTTAATAGAAATTTAGTGAACTGAAAAAATTAAAATGTTTTTGCCAATTTTCTTTAAGTTATATTTTAAGTAAGTCACAAAATCATGAAAACTAGAAAGGATTTCAAACAATATTGCTCCTGATGTACCAAATATTTAGCCTGCTATTTGCATTCTAATTCCTCTCACTGAGAAATAGCTGCAAGGTAAGTTAATTTCCATGCTAACTGGAAGCTGGCAGGCCCCTTACTGTAAAATCAGAGTTGACAAGGAAGCGAAATCAGAGCTTCAGTTACAACACATTTTGCTATATTTAAAGTCTAACACATATGCATTGAAATATACCTCATATGTTTGGTGCCAAAGTATTCTAAACCATTTCTAATAGTCACAAATATTTTTTACTTTTGTTAACAAAAGTAGAAATTAACATATTAAAAACCCAAATGGAGAGTTATCTATTTATCTTTATGGAAAGAATCTACATATTTGTTTCTTGGGTTTGTTATCTGAAACAATCAGAATAACTTCCTAAATTCTCCGCCTCTGCAATCTCAGTTCTGTCTGATGTACAGTTCATCTGTCCACCTGGAGCACAGAACTACAGACGGAAGACCTCTACTGAAGACAAGTCTTCCTATTGCTGAGGATCAGGGAGTAGGAAAACTTCCTTCAACCAATTATAGCAAAATGTTTTAACTGAACTTTATATTCGTGTTTAGAGTCTGGCTGTTTGCGGCATTGTATAGGCTAGTCACCTAGACGATGTGTACTTCCTTGTGTTGCTATACATGGTGGTGGGATGGGATTGGAGAGCATAATTCTGTTTAGAGACTCTTCAGAGCATGAATAAAGTACATATAAAGATGATGGTAGGCCTGTTAGTAATGTTACTGGACCTGTTCTAATATACTGATTTTGAGTACCAGCGAAGATGAAGACTGCATCTTACAGAATGTTTTTTGTTTGTTTGTTTGTTTTAAGTAAGTGGGCATGGAGCCCAACACAGGGCTTGAACCCATGACCCTGAGATTAAGTCCTAAGCTAAAACCAAGAGTCAAATGCTTAACCAGCTGAGCGCCCCCAGATACCCTCAAAATAGCTTTTTTTTATAAGAGCCATTGTGGGATTCTGACACTTACAGTGCTGCATTGTTATTTCACTGTTTCACGGGTCACGACACTCTGGGTGTGGAGTACCGTCCTCAGCCTTGAGCAGCAGGGTAGCATTTTTACTTGATGGAGTATCATACCATCTGTACAGAGAATCATGAGCAGCCAGACATAACTGGGGAGGACTTTGGGGGATGTGGAGTTTCTCTGTCATAAAAGTAGGAGCCAAGAAAAATTATGTGTTAATATGGTCTCATTTTACCCAATTTGGTAAAGATTAAGGACATTCAAGTTGCCTTTCCCTAATTGGCAACTTGTAAAAGAACTGGAGGTGAGCATAAAATACAGTCTTACCTTTTCAGATATTCCATTCATAATATTTTGGCCTTAACTTTTGATGTTTCTCTCCAAACGTGCTCTTTCTATTATTCCCATCTTGATTTAATGATGTCACCTTCTCCCTCCAAGTTGCTCAGACACACAAAAAAAATCTGTAGTATTTCTTGACGTCATAATTTCAAATTCCATATGCAATCCATCTGTTGCCTGTACATTCTAGGTATATCCAGACTTTGATAACTTCTCAAAAGACCAGAGTTTGCCACTGGAAATATACAAGCCATATATGTAATTTAAAATTTTCTAGTAGCTACATTAAAAAAAGATGACATAAATTTTCATAATGTATTTTATCTCATAGTGTCCAAAATATCATCTTGACATATAATCAATTTAAAAAAATATTAATGAAGTATTTACTTTCATTTTTTTCCATATTAAGTCTTTGCAATCTGGTATATATTTTATACCTACAGCCCATCTCAATTCAGACTTGTCACATTTCATCTTTTTAGTAACACCATGTAGCTAAGAGCTCTCAAATTGGACACCACAGCTCCAAACAATAGTTTCCTAAAGTCTCCTTCTGCCCTTGCCTCTTACAATTCATTCTCAATACTAGCCAGAATCCTAACGAAACCTACAAAACAGCTAAACAGACCCTTCTACATTCTATTCATATGATGCTTATTTCTTTAAATATGCAACTTCACACTTGCTATAAGTGTTGGGCTTCAGGACACAGTACCTCAATATATCTCCTTGGCATATTCAAAATCTTAAGCTGAAGGAATCTGAGAAAACAGGAGAAGCAAGGTCACTCTGACCTCCCAACACCTCGTCCTTCTTCCCTGAAAGCAAGACATAACTCTTCCATGTGACAAGTACCCTCCCTGTGCCAGGAGGAAAGAAAACATTTTTATCCCCAGAGACCAGAGATGGGGGTTTGGGGGCTAAGAAATATGTACAACCAAACCTTGTTAAACCAACTGTTACCCCTTCTTCATTACTTCTTCACCATTTCATACCCTTAGGCCAAATCTTTCTGTCTCATCAAGTCTTCTCAAATACACTGTTTCTTTGTCTGAAAGGTCTAAAATCTTCCTCTTCTGGTCACTTCTTATGGTCATCATTTTCTTGTGAAGGCTGCCTTGTAGATATTAAAATTCCGTAAAATTGATATGCTTTTCTTCTGTTCATCTGTCTTCATCAGTTTCATTTTCAGACCCAGCCAGGAACTTTAAGAGGATCTAGGAAAACTTTTTCCTCCCCTACGTAAGTCACTGGTGGTCATTAATAAATAAAGCTATATTACTATTTCTGAAATAGGTCTGATTCTAACAATTTGTTTTCTTTGACAGCATAGGCCATCACTTTCAAGGGGGAAAAACCCTAACACATAAAACAAAGTAAAAGCATTTCACTGTTACAAAACAATTTAAATGAAGAACAAATTAACTGGCAATTTTTTTGTCTTTCTTGATCTACTCATCCCTGGCCCTCCCCAAGCAATGCACCTGTCCGTCTCAATCCAGCCATGAAGCTGCGTGGCCTTAACTTCTATAAAGTAGAGAGATTATTACCATATGTAGGAAATATTCCCAAAAGAGATTTTCATGCTCTTTATAATGAAGAAATACATCATAATTGCTTAAATGAAAATAAAACCAAAGTGAGCTATAAATCCAAATTTTTCTTTAAAACTTGGCTACAAAAAAAGAAGAGGCAGTTAAAGGAGCACCTTATTTTTTTGAATGCATCATTTTTAAATGAAATTACAGTGAATACTATAGGAATAGAGTACAAATTCTATAGACTCTCCTTAGCACTATTTATTAACAGAAACTGAAAAATTTTATCAGCATGAAAAAAATTCTCAAGGCAGTATTATTTTTAAATCCCACATCTTCAAATTCTGATCTTTCAAATTAGAGAAAAAAAATATTGGTGAAATATGCCAAATGATAATTTTAGGAGAATTTGCTTTCTGGTTAGTTATATTTAAATGGTTAGTTTATTCTTATCAAAATATATTTTCAAATATTGCTAAATTAATGCTTAATGCTTTACTTAGCTCTCTTACATGTCATATCTGAATTATCTTAATTAAATGAAGTTATATGACAGTTACCTTCATTAGCCGAACATGTAGGAGAAAAATATATCTCTTAGTTCCCCCAGTGGGTATCTGTTGTCTTCCTCTTGTCATCCTAAAGGTGTTTTCGGAGTGTTTTCTGTGATTGAGAGTAGAATGCAATTGTTAGAGTAGAGATGAGTCAGTAGAATGCAACTGTAAAAAGATAGGAGTTCATTTCTATGTCCTTGGTAACTAGGGCCTACGTGATGGAGGGGAGTATTTTGGTAAAGCATAAACTAGTGCATCTGGCTTGGGACCATGTGTTCTATCATCACTAGCAAAGAATTGACCAGGGGAAAAACTCTATGAAACGATATTCTGTGAGAGTCAGCTGTATCATCGCGTGGTGATTCAAGAGGAAAAAGAAAATATGTTGGCTCTCATGTAAATGGAAAAATGAGTCAGAATAGATTCCTTTTTGCAAAACCATTTACCATCCTAAGGTGTTGCATGGTAAGACATAAATTCTAAAGAAGTAATTTAAATAGTTTTGAATATTGAAGGCATGGTAACTCCATACTTCTCAGATTTATGTATATAACACTATTAATTTAAACATCATCTTTTAATTTCTTTTTGAGAACTTACCTCTTTTTATGCTTCTTCCCATGACTCAATATTGTTAAATCATTTTTTTTTTGTTAAATCAAGAGTCATTGTTTATATTAATATGACCTGCAAATGTTGAGGTTTTTTTACAGACCACCATTTTATTTTTTCCTTAGAAGTTATTAAATTTTTAATATTTTTCCATTGGTTTCATTTTCAGTGTACTTGTCACTATTCATTTTAGAAGTACTCACATAAACTACTCTGAACATATTTCTTTTTCACACCACAAACTTATCCATTTATTTCCTGGAGACCCACCTCCTGTGCCCCCTGCCTTAATTTAGACTAATCTACTACTCTAATCTTCAGACAGGTTTCTCTGTTGGATTTTCTCTTTCTTGTAGTCTATTGGTTTTATTTGTTCTGTGCATAGCCTATAATATTATAGAAGTTATATGTATTTTAGCCCTAGGGTATTTGAAAATATTTCTTTTCTGTTATCAAATTTAAATGGTAGTATGGACAGTTATGGAATTCTAGATTAAAAATCACTTCCCCTAGGGAATTACATCTAGACGCCACCATTTCCTAGCATCTAATTATGGTGGCTAGACTTCTGATGCTAATTGGCTTTCTATTTGTTTGCATGAGCTCCCCCCCCTTATAAGCTCTTGAGATCTTAATTTTATCTTAAGTATTTGGAAATTCATGATTTGCTCATGTGACAATCTTTTTCTTTTATTATCCACTTTTTTTTGACCCTTTCAGTCTGAAAATTCAGTTGAGAAATTTATTTTATAATTTATACATGCCATTTCTTTTTCTTTTTCTATAACATATATCAGAGAGATATTGCACCTGTAGGATATTGATTTAAGATAAAAATTGTTCATATTTTTATTTTAAAAATTTTTCTTATTTTCTGTCCCTTTTTCTTTATTTTTTAAATTTTTCCATTTTCTTCATCTTCTCTCTCCTTCCCTTTTTCTCTCTGTGTTTACTAATTTGCACTGTTCCTAGTGCCTAAAATCCTGAGCATCCAGGGGTTCTGCAAAGTATAAAGAATCAGGCATTGTCAGTACCTTTCTTCTAAGAAAAAGCAGTAACTTTCCCTCCTCTGCAAAGGAAGGAACTGTTTTCTGTTTTTGATCCTCTCAAGTTTTACTGAGATAGCTTCTTTGCTATTGTCTGTTCTCATATTCACACAGTATGATCGAATGACTCTTTTCCTTTTTCCTCCTTTTACTAGAGATAGAAACTATAAAATCATATTTATTTGGAAGCTCTTTTTTAAACTTTTAATTTATAAGAGTAATAAAAAATATCTAATTTGATAATAAGCGAAGAGTTAAGCAATTTGAAAATAAGCCAAGAGTTAAAATTTTCCTAAAAAGACAAATATGCTAAGGGTGCAACAAGAAATGAGCAATTTTAATTTATGTCTCAGGATATTTTTCACTTTGTGTTCTCAGTTCCTGATACTATTTTTTATCAAACAGTTATCCTCATAATTTTGACATAATTTTGTATATGTATTAATTCACTCCAAAAGTTTAGGGACCACTTTTATCATGTATCTACCTCGTTTTAAATACAGTTGACGCTTGAACATCAGGGTTTGAACCGTGCAGGTCCACTTATATGCAGATTTTTTTTTTCGGTAAACACGGTGTGGTACTATAAGTGTATTTTCTCCATGATTTTTCTTAATAACATTTTATTTTCTCTAGCTTACTTTATTGTAAGAATATAAAATACATGTATGTTACAATATATGTGTTAATTAATTAACTGTTTTTGTTATTGGGAAGTCTTCCAGTCAACAGTAGGCTATTAATAGTTAAGTTTTGAGGAGTCAAAATTTATATGTGGATTTTACCTCCACCAGGACTCAATGCCCCTAACCTAAGTTGTTCAAGGGTCAACTGTACTTCCTTTCCTTATAGTTACTAATGCCACTTTATCTAAGCCCTATCAACCCACAGTAATAGATGACTTGAAAAACAAATATCCATTATGTGTTAGGCAATGTACAATGTTTTAGGAACTGACAGTATCCTCAGAAGGCATTATAATATGAAATAGAAGAAATCAGTGTGTGAAAATGCTTGTTGGAGCCAGACAAACCTAGATTCAAAACTCAGCTTTTAGGCTTACTGAGAAAGTACACAAAACTGAAATCTGTTTTCAAATTCATATAATAAACATAATGGTTTCCCTTATGAGGTTGTACGTAGATTAAATAAAATGACATGTGTAAAATGTAGAGCATAATATATCCATTAGGTTTGACTGTGTTTACAGAAAACCAAAAATATCAGTGGCATAATTGTGATAAAAGCTTATTTTTCTCTTACACAAAGTACAGGTATAAGCATTCAGGCCATGGTGGCTTTAAAAGGTTTCTGGGGACATAGACCCCTTCCAACTAACCACTCTGCTGTCCCCACACATAATTCTCATGGTCATGTGTCAAGTTAGTAGCTCCCGCAGTTAAATCCACATTACTCAGATATGTAAAGAGCACACACCAACTGTTTCTTAAGAGATTTTCTGCAAGCACCGCCCAATACTTGCACAATTCAGTGGCCTGAACTTAAGTATGTGGTCACGACACACGGCAGGTGAAGGTGGAAAATGTAGTCTCTACACTTGTCAGTTATGTGCTTCAAAAAGAAGGGGGAGAGGGCAGGGGAAAGAAGGATGGACACATTCTACCTTATAATGTAGAGTAACAGTAGGCGTCATCGCACTTGGCGAATGGGATGTAATAGCCAATCAGTAAATTGCATTGTTACTGCTAAAGTGTTACAGGCTACTTTTATGCCCTCCTGGGAACACTTTTTGTGTTTTTAGGGATACAAAAAATATAGACAGCTCTGGGAGAGCATATGCGATATACACTATTATAGGAATTTAATATTAGCTTCGAAGGTTTGAAGTTGCCCTCTTGTATTAGCTGTACCTATGAGATACATATGTAGTATTGTCATTACTATTTAATTCCAAATAGCATCAAATTATACTGTATTTATCATTGATTTCAAAATATGATCTAATTTCTGTGATAATTTCTCTGAAATATGGGTTACTTAAAAGTGTGTATTTATTTCCAAACATATAATTTTTGTTGTTGTTGTTATCCTTTTGTTATTGAGTTCTATCTTAATATAAGCTGTAGGATTTCAAATACTGAAATCATTGAGTCTTCCTTTATGGTCCACTGGATGGTCAAATTTTGTAAGCATCTTCTACAAGCTTGCAAGCAATGTGTGTTCTTTAGTAATTCTATGCAACATTTTATATATATTAAGTCAAGATTTTTGGTAATGTTTATCAAATTTTCTACAGTCTCAGTGACCTTCAAAATTCCTGTCGATTTATTTTATTTTTTTATTTATGAAAACATTTACTGAGAGTCATGATAAAATCTTTATGTTAGATTCTTTTTTATTTCAATTTTCAGTTTTTCGTTTGTAGCTTTGTTGTTAGGTGCTTAAAATTAAGTTGGTAAATCTTAATGGCAAATTCAGTCTTCTAGCATTGTGAAGTTTTTGTTTATTTTTGTAATGCCTTTTCCTTAAAATCCCTGTTACCTAATGATGTATTTCTACTAGCTTTGTTTAGTAAGAATTTTAAAAATGTATATTTTCCATTTTAAAAAATTATTTCTGTGTCTTCCAATTTTAAATTTGTCTCATATGCAATGTTAGATTATGGCTTGTTTTTCTGTTTTCTGTTTGGTATAGTCTGAAAATATTGTCCTTGTAGTTGAACAACTTGGTGCATTTAGATTTTTTCTAACTGTAGATATACTTGAATTTCTGTTTACCATCTTTTTTTTTTTTTTTAAGATTTTTTATTTATTTATTCGACAGGATAGAGACAGCCAGCTAGAGAAGGAACACAAGCAGGGGGAGTGGGAGAGGAAGAAGCAGGCTCATAGCAGAGGAGCCTGATGTGGGGCTCGATCCCATAACGCCAGGATCACGCCCTGAGCTGAAGGCAGACGCTTAACCGCTGTGCCACCCAGGCGCCCCTGTTTACCATCTTTTAATTTCTATTTTCCATGCTTATTCTTTGCTTATTCTTTCTTTCTTACCTTTATTTTTAGTATTTCTTGGATTTTGTTTTTATTTTGTTTTTGTTTTTTGGGGATTTGGGGGGTAGGGCCTCAAATTAAAGTATTCAAAGTACTTAGAACAGTGCCTGCTACAAAAATAGTGTTTTCTTATCATTAATGATTATCATTGGGTATTTCCATTTATCAATCCAGTTTAGAATTGCCCCATTATTCAGGCTCTTAGTTTCATACAAATAATAATAATCTGTCCACTTAACAAAATCTAAAATTAATCAACATTTGTACTGTGGTCCTAAACTATGGGACAACTTTCTCCCTTTCTCTTTTCCATCAGGAACACCAATTGCATGTATGTAAAATATTCTCACTCATTCTACCGTGTTTCTTAAGACCTCTTTGACATGTTTCATCTTTTCAGCTCGTTTGGCTGCCTTCTGTATAATTCCTTTATATCCATATTCCAGTTCCCTAAGTTTCTTTTGAATTCTGCCATAATCTACTTAACTCCTTCCATTTTTAAAGTCTAGTTATGTTTAATTTCTAATAATTATATTGGTTATTTTACAAACCCCTTTGATCATCCTTTGTAGTGTCTTATTCACTCACATATTGTCAAACTTGTCTTTACTTACTCTATATATTAAATGTATTATTACATAATATATGTTTAATAATTTCATTATAAAAAGTCCTTGCAAATATTTTTCTGTTCTTAGTTCTTTGTGCTTATTCTCCTTCATTGTCCTCATTTACTCAGGCTGTTAGAAGTACATTTTTCGGGGTGGGGGGGTATTTGTGAATATTTTAAATGTTGTTTTAAAATTTGGTGGTTTTGCCTCTTTCTTTCTGCTGGGCATCTGGGGATGCCTGGGAAAAACATGAATTAAATTTCACCATGAGTGTTTTTAGAACATCCAGGTTTTATGATTTGGAGCTGCAAGCTGAGCTGTGGGGTCTGAGATCTCCTCCAGAATCCCCCACCTCTGCGTACTTGCAAAGCTTCTACAGAGTTCAGTGACAAGGCTAAGATAGCAGAATTTTCATTCTTTTTTTTCTGGACTGGTTAGAATTGAGATAAACTTTCAGAAAACAAAAATATAAGAAATGTCATCGTTTTAAGTAATTTTTCAAAAATGCTCAGCTCCTACTTGTATTTTATATTTTTGATGGTTATGTCAGAATTATTTATACCTAGAGAAATTCCTAATAAACACAGTAGTAATAGTAGGAAATTACTTAATCATATCTTTTTAAGTGATAATGTATCAGTGCTAGAATTCTTCAGATAACTGATACCCACTTAAAATTCCTAGTACAATCCCTCAGGTACATACACAGGAAAAATTATGCATACAAAATATGTACTTGAACTATCCTAGGTGTGAATGATATAACCAAGAACAGTTAATGTGTATAGTTTTACTCACTGGATGAATGCCATATAAATACAAAACATACAGTTTTATATTCACCAGAAAATACATTATCTTTGGATTTCTTGCAATTTTCCAATTTTAAGAAAGTTCACAGTGAAAACAAATACTTACGTACATAAATAAATTATTTTTATCTGGATGATTGAATGGGATTCCTTTCATATTCTTACAAAAATTATTTTAGTGCCTACAGTTTGTCAATTATGTGAACAAAATAACCAATGGCTTTGCCTTTTTAAAACCTAGAGTCTAATGAAAGCAATACATTTTAAATAAGTAAAAATGTATATTATGAAATGTGCTATAAAGGAAATGAAAGTAAAGATTTAGTTGAAAAAGATGCTGCAGTAAACATTGTCTGAGAAAATTTCACTGTGCTGGAAACGCGGGGATGAGCAAGAGTTGCAAGAGAATATTTCAAAATGGCTCAGGGCAGAAAAAGTAGCAGGTGAACTATGGCCAAGACAGAAAACAGTTTGACATGTTTCTAGGAACTAAAAACTGACCCGGTTGCCTGGGAAGTACTGAGGGAAAAGGATAATGAGTTCTAGGAGATAACGTTGGAAAATTAGTCTGAAGCAAGATTCCAAAAGCACTTGTAAGCCATGTTGAGAATTTTGAAAATGTGAGAAAATATAGACATTCTAAGTTCAAAATTGTATATTCTATTTTCCTAAGGTTTTATTTTTTTAATAAAAATACATCTCCTAGCCACATAGCTTACCCAAAATTGTTGACCATATAGGTAAACTTCATGTTAAAAATATATGAATGCACATGTACACACACACACTTACCAATTGAAAAAATGTATTAGAAATTCAATGTGTTATGTTGTTTTCAAGGCAGGAAGAAAAAGCTGTTTGCACGAATTTCATAGCACTATATGTGCAGTGTTAAAAATTGTTAGTCTTTCTGCAGTTTCAAATCAACAAATACATATTTTGTTTTTCTATAGTTTTTTGTTTTTTTTTTTAAGATTTATTTATTTATCTAGAGAGCATGGGAGCAGGAGGCGGGGCAGAGGGAGAAAGTCCCCAAGCAGACTGCCCGCTGAGCAGGGAGCCCAACGCCGGGCTTGATCCCAGGACCCTGAGATCATGACCTGAGCTAAAATCAAGAGTCAGATGCTTAACTGACTGAGCGACCTAGGCGCCCCTTTCATTAGTTCCTGAAATTGATAAACTTTTAGTTTCATTTCCCTCAAACCTACTAAACTATTTCTGCAATTAAGTGATAAATTAAGACTTTAAAAGGAATAATCTATAAAATCTTCCCGTGGATATTTACTCTTGATCCTGATAGGCTTTTTTCCTGTTAATTCAGTCACAATAATAGCTGAATAGGGGCTGTACAACAAGTTTAATAGTTACTCTTGTTATGTGCTAGAAACAAATGAAAGCATTAGATTATGGCGAGAGCTGTATTTGTATAATGACATTTTATCTGATCATAGAGACAGAAAGATAAGAGAAGTAGATTATGGTTTGCCTGTAGCAATTCTAGTGGTCTTTCTCTATCATGGGACCACCAGCAGTACTGAGAGCTGCTACCCTGTGTATGTTCTTAGCTACATTCTGTCTCTGGGGTTGATTAAAATAAATATGGTTTATTGCTAAACACAGTGGTACTCTCAGATTGGAATTTCTCTATAAAACCACCAATCTATAAAAAGCATCACTGTCTACCTGGACATCTCCAGCTGCATATCAAAATCATTGATTAGTTTCCATACGTTTGGTATCTCACTGTAATACATTTTAAGAGTTTTTTTTTTAATCCAAACTTTAAAAATATAACTCGACGACTAGCTGAAAATAAATACCTTCATACTTAAAGAATACGTATAGTCATAACATGTCATGAGCAAGGTTATATATACATTACTAATTGCATATATGAACAATTCAACTAGCATATTCTAGAAGCCTGTTTCTCTAGGATGATGGTGAAATGCTACTTAGTAGTAGCTAGGGAAGAGCTCCCTGGTCATGATGGGGTTAGTCTTGTTACGTCATTCTGTTTTTTATGTCTAACCTTTGTTTAAATCCACTCTGTTAAATCCACTCTGATTTACGAATATTTAGGTTAAACTTATTTCCTTGAATCAGAATGAATTACTAATTGCTAACAGTTCTGTCCTCTATCTAGAGTTCTTCAAAACTCATCATGTAAATTATCGAGATGATCTGTCTCAGATAATATTAATCAGCCTTACGTAATTACCCTATCTGTAAGTATTCCTGCCATTACACAACCCTCTTAGTACACGGAATGTGAGAATGAGCACAAAAAGATAATATGAAAATGTGCTCTCACTCGCAAATGTCTGTGAATGATGTCTTAAGTTTAGAAAGAAAGTGTATAAAATTCTGTAATTCGAGGGGGAATAAAACATATCTTCCAGAGATCAGTAAGAGCATTGGGTAGGATCAGACCTCAAAGAGAATGGTAACTTGTGTTATGGGTGTGAATAGGCTGATTTCCATAATTATGTACTGTGGTACTCATTGAGCAGATCCTAAAGGGTTTGTGGCCTGAGTCGTGGCACTATTAGCCAAGAAAAACCCCATTTTATTCCAAATTTCTCAGTCCGAAGAGGTGGGTGTTGTTGGGTTGGCTGGATCTGATAGGAAAGCATGACCTGGTATAAGCAGTCGAAGAAAGATACTGAGATTTAGGACAGCATGGGAACTGTGCGCATTGGACTGTGTGAGAGGGAGAGAAGTCTGCGGAGGACATCAGACCCAGAATAATTAGCTGAATTCTGCCACTTTTTTTTTTTTTTAATATATAACCTGCAACTTCAGGTGGAGATAAACCCTGGATATTTGAAAACAGACAATCCTCCAGATTAAAACACTTATACTTTCCACAGTAATCTCTGATTCTTTTGCCTGGATGATTCTTTATGCCCTGCTCTAACAGACCTTAGCATAAATACAGTATGATAGGGTGCAATGCACTTGTAGAAAAAAAAAGTTAGAATTGAAACACTGGTTCAAGTGTTAGCTCCACTATATGTCTGGATGACCTTAGGAACATTATTTAAACCATCCAAGCTTTAGTTTTTCCATCCTAAAAATATTGGTAATGATAACATCTATGACATAGGGTTGTTAAAAGGAAAAAAAATAGTTATTCCAAAGAATTGCTTAGTGAATTACAGACGTGCAAAACATTTTAGCTACACTTTTTCATCATAGGAAGAAAATTTCAGTCCTATTTTGGATACATAACATCTTCACCAGTTTTATTTTAAAAGGGAGAATTGAATTCTGTGATACTTCATTGTTTTTAAAATAATGAAACTACTATTTAAATTGATTGAGATATGAGTACAGTATTTTATAGTCTGAGATTTATAATGCAAATACCCTGGCAGAGTTATACTTTGTTACTGTGCTAATTAGAAATCTCACATACATCAAATAATATGCTGATTCTACCTTTTGGATCTTTGATAATAAATATTGGTTTTGATGTAAAATCAAACTACAGAGAAATAATTTTATACTATTTATATCATTAACAGAATCTGCTACAGGAAAAATTTTGAAAATGCTCACTATTGTTTATATTATCTATTTTGTTATACTTTTATTGCACAATATTTATCATACTAAAAGTGATAACTCTCTAAAACTGGTATTTTTCTTTACATTTTACTTGGATTGTTTTGCAAATGGCTGCATATATATTAATATAATATTACAAATTAAAACATTTTTATAATCTATAATCTGGTTGAACAATGCCTTCCCTAATGCTCCTCTTACAAATACTTAATGTCTTGTTCACTTTTGTTATATTTCTTGAGAAGTTGTCCATTCCTACAGGTTTTGGGATTAAAAGAGGAATGAATAACAACACGAAATAGTAAATGTTGAAAGCTGGAGAAGTAATGATATGCAGTATGCTCTACGAAACAATTTGGAAAGCGAGATCAAATCTGTATCAGTTTTCTTTGCTATTTCACACGAGATAATTTGTGGATTTGTGAACAAACCTTGAAGAAACCAAGCCTATGTAAAATATGCGATAATATGAAATTATTTTTGTTGAAGTTCATAAACTCCACAGACTGAGACAAATGTCCTTAAACCATTTATTTTAACAAGCATTGAGTGTAGTGGTTCTGTACCATAACATGATACTCCAAATTAAACTTTTGCATCTCAAGTGACCTTTATAGCAGTTTTACAGTTCATAAATTCTGTACAATGTTGCTCCGTGGAGTAGTTTTAATAAATCTTGATTCTGCTGTAAACGTTAGTGCACCTACTGGAAATGGCATTTTCAGTCCTAACAAACACAAATTCAGGAATGGGTCTCCTCTGCCATATGGAGTATTTGCCACAGAGTTTATGAAATATTAGACATAATTTCAGTAATGAAAGAAAGCACCACAAGTTATTTGCCGTTGCCATAGAGAAAACATCAGGTGCTTATTATTTACATATATTTAAACCAGTTTGAGGAATAATAAAGGCTAGTCTACCATGGGGGGAGGGCTAATTTGTTATTGTTATAAAGATTCGAGGTATATGATGAGGGAGAAAACAGTCTGTTAAGATACTGAAGTCTTTGCCTTTACCTATTGTAAACTTCCTGCATTCGGCACATGAGTGTTTAGTACGTTGGTTGGTTGGTTGGTAGAATTTCAGCCATTCCATTCCTTCCATCGTGATTTGATTTACCTGGAGTTTTAAGTTTGTAATTATATTTGGAGAAAAATTATGCAAATTCCTATGTTGGCCAAGTAGAGTATACTCTTTCATATTTGAGCTCCATGGGACCAGGAGAACAGTGTGAACTGAAGGGCAATGAAAATGCTGAAATTTAATTCAATATTAGCTTTACCATTGTGTTCATTATTATATTTTATAAGACTATTAAAAATCAGGAAAATAATTATTATTTGATTTCTTCAGACTATACGAAGGATGTGAACATGGAGATAAAGGGAGAACCAGTGGACTTGGATTATTGTTTCTTTCTCTTATTTTTGTTTTCAGGGAGTCCTTCCCCTCATCCTTCTTATTTTCTCTTCCCAAACTTTAATTAGAGAGATTTTTGGATTTCTGGATATAGCTTCCATGTCCCTTAACTTATCGCCTAAATACATCCCTCTTCCTTCACCTTTTGCCTGATATCCTGAGAAAATTCCTAAGTTTAATCATTTTACTTGGCCAATTTTCTCTTCAAGATTGTCCATTCTGCTATTTACTCTATTGAACTTTAAAGGTGAAAATTCCAATTTCCAAAACTTGTATTTGTGAATTCTTCATTGTGGGGGGACATATCATGTTTTGTATCTATGAAGATATGTAACACTTATGTATATATTTTTAAGTCTGTATTGGTTCTGTTAATTGAGTATTAGTTCTGTTGAAATTGATTTCTTCTTATGGTGTCGATTTTCTACCAATATTGGGAATTTGGGGCTGTCTGTTCTTATTTGTATTTGAGAATCCCTATTCACCTTCTTATGTTTACTTAAATCTGAATTGGTAACTGAAAGTTGGGACTTGACTCCTATGTGTAAGAGATCACTGTCCTTTCCACGATCAGCAGTTACCTGGGGAATTATCCTGAATCTCTGATCCAGTTCCTGCATTTGTATTATAACCTGGAGATAAATGGTCACTATTTGTTGCTTGGCACAAAGGCTCCTGTAGGTGTCCACTTGTATAATTTGTCGTGCTTTTGTCAGATGTTCTAACTTCTCTCAATTTATCCTCCATTTAATCATGACAGGTTTTCCAAGGCATGTCTCATTTCTTTCATCCATCAATTCTCGACCTAAGCTTCCACACATCATTCCTATGTTTAAAAATAATCTTCTCCAGCACTTGTTTTAGACATTTATTTTCCATAGATTAGAGCCCTGTGTATTTTTAAACTTTAAAGGATCCTGTAAAATCCCTATGCTTTAATAACACTGTTTCTTGTTTACCCACTTGGCTTCATTGGATTCATATTCAGTTCAATTTTTTATGTCACATTCTGGAATTTGGGGCTGGGAGATGTATCCCCTATCTTATTCCAGTGTATTAATTAGTTTATAAAATAACTGATGAAAATGGCAATGTTTATATCACAGATTAGTACAGCAACCTTCTCGCATGAGGTTTTAAGATCACGCAATGTGTCTTGTCTTTTATTCAGTACTATGGAAACAAAAAACAAAACTCTTTGAGTATTGTGAGGATTATTTAATATGGGGCATTTGAGGACCAGATCACAAAATAGACCCACAGAAAAGGATTTGGCTATTAAATGTCATTCAGATGAGATTGGTGATTGATTCAGACCAATCTCACCCACAAATACAGGTGTAAAAATCCTGAATATAGATGTTAAAGTTCTAAATAAAATAATAACAAATAGAATCCACGTGAAATTCTAGAGGCATTTTCATTAATGTCAGGAACAAGATTAGGATGCTTGCCATCATTGTTATCACTCAGTATTCTGGAAGCTCTACCTTAGAGAATAAAGTAAGAAAAATTAGAGGTATAAATATTTAAAAGATAGTGACAAAATTAAACTGTTTTAATTAGGTGCTTTCAGATTAGGAATACATACTCAACTCCTCTTAAATTGTAAGGATTTATTGTAAGGATACAAATTGGAATAAGGAACTAGGAATAGCAGCAAAATGTTTAATTACGATAAAGGCTACCTATAAAAGAAATCCTACAGCAGCATCATACTTAAAACCTCACCTCCTGAAACGAGCCCAGTATCCCCTCTATTACCATTGTATTGGAAATCCTAGCTAAGACAATAAGAAAATGAAATAAAAAGTTTAAAAATTTGGAAAGGAAAAAATAGCAGTCATTATATGTAGAAAACATGATTTGTACACATAGAGTATCCAAAAAACTGAAAGAAATCTTTGAATTAATAAGTGAATGAGATACTGTTGGATGTGTGATCAGTATTGAACATTAATTGCATTTCTGTATATAAGCACCAAGAAGTTGGAAACTAAAAAAATATATAAATATTAAGTCATTTCAATAGCATAAAAAATTACCTAGGGATAAATCTAGGAAAATGTGTGCAAGGACTTTACATAAAAAAACTATAAAAGATTATTAAGAGATATTAAAATCCAGTGATACACTGTATTCATGGATTGGAAGACTCAATAAATAGCTTCAAGGTGTCAATTCTCAGGGTACCCAGGTGGCTGTCAGTTAAGCATCCAACTTTTGGTTTTAGCTCAGGTCATGATCTCAGGGTCTCAAGATCAAGCCCTGAATCCAGCTCCCCATGCTCAGTTGGCATAGGCTTGAGATTCTTTCTCCCTCTCTGCTTCTCTCACTCTCCCTGAAAGAAAGAAAGAAAGAAAGAAAGAAAGAAAGAAAGAAAGAAAGAAAGAAAAAAAATCTTTTTTAAAAAATGTCAGTTCTGTACAAACTGATCCACAGATTCAGTGAGACCCCATTTAAGATCCCAACAGGTGTGTGTGTGTGTGTGTGTGTGTGTGTGTGTGTAGCAGTGGGGAACTTGACAAGCTGATTTAAATTATATAGAAATGATAATGTCTAATAGCCAAGACACTCTTGAAAAACTAGGTGGGAAGACTTGTTCTAATAGATACGTTATTTAGTGAAAGTAATAAAGACAACATCCTGGCCCAGCGATAGGCAAATAGGTCAATGGGGCAGAAGAGAGTACAGAGAGAAACAGACCCACACAGATATAACAGGTATATAATAGAGGTGTCATTAGTTTTCAGTGGGGAAAGGACTTTTGTTTTCAATAAACTTTGCTAGAATAATTGTTGATTTATGTGGTAAAAAGAAAAGTTCACTACCTCATATCATCCACAAAAATAAAATTCAGGCAAATCAGAGATATAAATGTGCAAGATTATATATATATGAATATGTACACATATATAATACATATTAAATGTATTTTAAGTATTTAAATTATATATATCACCTAAATATATACTTTAGCACCTTAAATATATAAATATATGATATAAATCATTTGATATATATATATATATATCATTTAGAAAACCTTGATCTTATTTTAAGTTTATTTTAATTATTATTCATGCAAATTATTTGCCTATATACTAGTCTTTAAGAAGTGGGCTTTTCTAAAGGAAGACATCACAAGCAGTTTCATTAGGGAATAAAATTTTTTATTAATGCCATTTAAGAATTTCTCCTCCTGAAAAGGGTATTTGAGTCATGAAAATGTTATGGTGATTAAAGTTCAGAAGATTTATAGTGTCAAAATTAAGGGGATCCTTAGTCTGCATTGTTATTTAAAATACTTTTCAATAACTTTACTGTTAATTCGAGTAGTAAATTAATTCAGTACTAGTTATATCTGAAGATTGACCTCTCTCATCTAGAAATAAAAAGTTCAGTGAGGTGTGTGATGGTCTTAGGATGATTTTTCTTGCACTATAAGAGACCGGTGAGCCTGCTGACATATTATAGCCAAATAATACTAAATGGCAAAGTGGGATCAATTAATACTGGAATTGTTTCTAGTGAAATAATTCCTTTGTTTTTATTGGCACAATGTCTGGCCTTTCCTATCGGGCCACTGCGAATCCAGGAAGCTTCTTGAAGATGGAGTCATACATTACATAGATTCATAATTTCTGTACTTAATTGTACATAATTACTAGTAAAGATCCTGAGGAACAGGACACAGTAACTGTACTGAAGCTTCTTACCTTCTCATTCTGGACCCACGTTCTCCAAGGGAGCCAAAGACTAGAGCACAGATTTTCTTAGCCATTCTTTCTTGTTCAAGATTAAGGGAGCATGGTATATCCGCATTTTGGAGAGACAGCTGGAAAATTTCTAATGTTGTGAGTGTCTGTGCAGTGGTGAAAATAACAGATCCTTCTTGAACATGATGTCTGGGTTTTGTGGTTCGCAAAGTGTCTTGGAGAACTGCTGATAAGCAATCAAGGGGCTGGTCCTGGGAACTACGACATTATCCTCCAGGTTGTGTGGGAGCAGCTGGCGGTACCGTGGCCTCCTGAGCTCCCCCAGACTGTCCGCATATGAAGCTTGTAGATAATGTGAGATTTATTACATTGATTCATGACTTTTCTCTTTCCATCTTAAAGTACAGAGGGTGTTCAAAGTTCCACCGTGGATTTAAAATTCAGGTTAAAAAGACTGACGTTTTCTCTCATTGTTGTAACAAGAATAAACTGATAGGCCATAGCAAGGTGAACTAAAAATAGACTCAAGGTTATTAGAGGTCAGTGCCTTAGATGGAGAACTTACCGCTTCAGCTGTAGCGTGATGTGGGGTGTTATATAAGGAGCTGTTTCTACTCATGAGTGGAATGAAAAGTCAAAAGGCAGGGCCGCGTGGATCCCTTTCACTGAGGGGCCGATGTGGCCGGGCGGAGAGCCCGCGGTGTGAGTGCCCTTGCATACGGTAGCAGGGGCAGCGCTAGGACCGTAGCAGTAACTCACTGCGCTGTAGGAAGCCCGCGGGCCGTGCAACACAGCAGGCCGGGGTCGCCTGGGCTCTTTACAGCTCGGCGGTGCCCGGAACCCACTCCCCGACATTCTGACTTGTTTTCCGTATTGAACGTGACCTGGGTCTTGAGGATTTTAGAGTTCCGCGGCTGATTCTAATCCACAGCAAAGACCGGGGACACCGGCCTCAGCCCCTATGAACGCGTGCATTCGCGGCAAGTCCACGTTCTCACTGCAGAAAGATGGCCAACAAAAGTCCTGCCTTGTTGGGTGGCCGGGACAATTAAACTATGCGAAAACATTTGGAAAGGGCCAAAGCGATACTTCCAGGTAAAGAATCAACTAGCAGCTCATGGGAGTCTGAGAGGATTATTAACATTTTCTAGATGAGATTGCAATTCTGGTGATGGTCAAATATTGATAGGTTTAGGGTCTTTAAAAATTTAGAGTTCTAACTGCGCTTTGATATGTGTTTCTTTTCATGCCGCGCTCCTATTCCCATATTGAGTTATTACCTTAAAGCCTCTGCAGCACGAGACAGCACGACCCGGGCAGGCTGGCAGTCAGAGGTGCGCCCAGTTCTCTTGGACTCACGCTGCCATCTTGGGAAAGTCATTTAACATTTCTGGGCTTCATTCTTTCGTAAAATGCAGAGAACTATTCCTCAAGTGTATAGGGAGAATCAACTGAGCTAATAGATGAAAGTTCTTTGCCAAGTAAACTTACTATTAACCTTTCACAAAAATAAAAATCAGCAATAATTCCAAGCTCAGAGACAGGCAGCAGGGTTTTGTGAATAGAATATTGACCTGGAAAATCAGTATTCTTTCTTTTTTTCTTCTCTTCTTAAAGACAGAGCTCTGAAACCAATATGACAAAAATCTTATCTGTTCAACACCCCAGCAATTGGTATAGAGCTGGGTTTTATATTATTTCTTACACTAATATCTGTTTAAAGTATCTTATAGTTAATTTTTTGAAAATTAAAGTTAGAATATGACTTACGATGTCAGACGTGTTTGATCTTTGACAAGTCACATAACCTTTCTGGTTGTTTGCTTGTCATCTTATGAACAGGTAGGTGGTCTCTGCTCTCCCTTCCAAAATGTAACATTCAGATTCAAGTGACTAGGCGATAATCTGATTAGAAAAAAAATTGATTAAATATGTATGTTGATTATAATAAATATATTTCCATGTTTTGGGGGGAAAAAAAGAAAAAGTTTTATTATGCAAGCAATTTGAAAACTGAATTCAGAAATGTGGGTACCCAAGAAGAAATGGCCACTCACAGTGCTGACTCCTTCACAATAAACAAGACAGATTGAATTTAGGCAGATGATGTATATAGGATATAGCTAATGTCTCTGGACAATCAAATGCTTAGTCGACAACCTCCATCCAAAAAGGATCTTAGGGACACACTGGAAGTCATCAGTTACAAACAGGATGAGTGGACTTCTGGTTCTCTCAGTATGTGGGTATGTATAATGAAAAGTAAAGCATGCCTATTAAAATAAACATAAATATGTTTACAGTGTATAAAATAGATATTCATGGATATATTCAGTTCAATTCTATTCAGCAACCTTGTACATGTATGGCCTTAGTCTAAAACCAAGTCCTTCAGTGTCTAACTATCAACATTATACACTTTAGCTTGATTTTTTTTTCTAAGTTTAATGCGCAGATGCTATCTTTTAGTAAGTGTTTCACTCTTATTGTTTCTGTTTTAATTTCAACATAGTGAATGTCAAATTCTTCAAGGATTTCTGAGTTCATGTGCTGTATTCGTTATTTTCTGGAAATAACAAACACACATACTGTAATGTAGTCATAGTCATAAAACTATTTTTAAATAGTTATTAATGTAAGGACTGCACTGCTATCTCATGCTAAAACAAATGTCCACTATTTTTGCATATTTTAGTGGCTTTAGATAATAAGCATTCAATGTGCACAATTTTTGTGGGCAGGAATTTGGGCAGGACTTGACAAAGCCTTAGATTCAATTTTTCCAGGTCACTTCAATTATAATTCTTCTTGATTTTCTACCCCTTTTCTGCCCTTTCAAATATATGCCAAAGAGAAATATTTTTTTAAATAAACATGGATTGTTCCTAAAACTTCCATTTACATGTATGTTTCTTGCAATGTGTTTAAGGAGATACGTCCTTTTATAATTGCTCTATTGGCATTTAGTGCCAAAGGTAGGCTTTCATTCAACAAGCATTTTTAAGCTTCACCATATGCACAACTGATTGTGCACTTAGGGGAATTCAAAGGTGATGGAAGAAATACTTTTGCAGTTTATAATCTATTGCAAGAAGTCAGACAAATATGAAAATAATAATAGAGGACATTTCCAGTAATAAAGAAAAATGGACTGTCCATGCATGAGTGCTATAAAATGCAAAACTGAATGATTAGTTTGTATATGGAGAGAAGGCAGGAGTTTGTCTTGGGCAGAGGACCCTGAGGCAGTTATGGAAGTAGAGCTGGCTGTGAGCCATCACAGACGAGGATGTGGACAATCGGAAAGGTGTGGAAGGGGAAGGGCGGTGTCGTGGGTATGGCCAGAAACAGCATGAATAATTGTGATAACAGTGTATCTAGAGGAGATTTGGAGGATGAGTAACAGAGGCTACTAAGGGATTTATACTGCAAAAAGTAAAGATTAGGTTTGCCTCATTTTCATGTAAACTAGTTATTAATTACCCATTCTTTCATCTTTATTTCCAGGAATGAAGCCCTATCTATCTTATCTGTATCTTCTCTCTATTTTTCTGTCTATCAATCATTTGTCTGTCATCTGTCTATGACTTATACCTTTGCCTATACCTGACTTTATATTATTGCACCTGTGTTAATGTCCTGATTTTGACAATGTTGTTTGGTATTGGAGGTACTGGACCTGGTAACAGTTGGGTAAGATGTACACAGGAATTGTGTGCTATTTCCATGACTTCTTGTGAGTTTTAATCTACCTTAAAGTTACACTTAAAAAATTTTTAAAACCTTTTTCTTGAATACATATATAGGTAACCAAAATACATTGGAAAGAAAATAAAGTTATTCACTTAGATAATAGGTCATAATTGAGGGTAATTTAGTAAAAGGTTATCCTTCTTAGAGGAAAATGCTATAGGTTGTAATATATCTTCCTTCAACTTGGTAACTAAGTTCCTAAAGAATTCTCTGAAAATCCAGTAGTCTGAAGAAAATAATCCAACTCTGTGCCAAAGAGAAATTTACGTCAGTTCAGTTTTGTTTACTAACATGATGAAAACAAAAGATAATACTTTTTTTTTTTTAAACATACATTTTTTAAAAAATTTACTTGACAGAGAGAGAGGCAGCGAGAGAGGGAACATAGGCAGGGGGAGTGGGCGAGGAAGAAGCAGGCTCCCAGCGGAGGAGCCTGATGTGGGGCTCGATCCCAGGAACCTGGGATCACGCCCTGAGCCGAAGGCAGACGCTTAACAACTGAGCCACCCAGTGCCCCAAAAGATAATACTTTTTACTCACCTTTATAATTATTATGTTCTCTTTTCCAATATTTAATATAGAAATGGTATCTCCTGTGTGATTTTATACCTAAAATCTATATTGATATATCTGGGAAATGGAATGTGTTTCATGATCTTATTTATGGTTCTTTTTCTAACGACACTTTGTGTTGTTATGAAATGTGCTTATTTCTGTTTTCTTTGAAACTTTTTTGTTGACTTCCATACAGAGTAACCAGTCTTACTACATTTTAAATTTAGGAACAGAATCTGATTTTTAGCAAAGTTGACATGTTTATGACTTGCTTATTTGTTTTCTACCCAAGTTGGCATTTTTTAAAGTCCTAAAATAATCACTTGGACTTTAAGAGCTAAATCGAAGCACTTCTTTAAGCACTTCTTAGAATTAAACCTCTCTTGTGAATGACTATTAAATGGACTGTTTCCCTGAAATTTTTATCATCATTGCATCTCACAGCAACTTTTGTCTGCAAATTTGCCAGTGTTTTAGAAATCATTATTTCATCATCTATCCCCCAAATTCTTCTGAAGTGTTAGGCAAATATATCCTTCTTAAATCTTTCTTCATTTCCCAAGTGAGAAAGTTAAGACACAGAAAATAAGAAGTGACTTTCCTGGAACAATAATCTTTTTCTGCAAGAGCAGGATATTATAAGCACACAATGGCCCTGTTCATTTTTTCAGAGGAGAGAAAAGGGGATATAATGGTTTCTGTGTGTCTTCTTTTTATTTATTTATTTAGTTAGTTAGTTATGTTATGCTATGTTATGTTATGTTAGTCACCATACAGTACATCATTAGTTTTTTTTTGTTTTTTTTTTAAGATTTTATTTATTTATTTAACAGAGAGAGAGACAGCCAGCAAGAGAGGGAACACAGGCAGCGGGAGTGGGAGAGGAAGAAGCAGGCTCCCAGCGGAGGAACCTGATGTGGGGCTCGATCCCAGAACTCCGGGATCACGCCCTGAGCCGAAGGCAGACGCTTAGTGACTGAGCCACTCAGGCGCCCCTACGTCGTTAGTTTCTGATGTAGTGTTCCATGATTCATTGTTTGTGTATAACACCCAGTGCTCCATGCAATACGTGCCCTCCTTAATACCCATCACTGGGCCAGCTCATCCCACCACCCCCCTCCCCTCTGAAACCCTCAGTTTGCTTCCCGGAGTCCATAGTCTCTCGTGGTTTGTCTCCCTCTCTGATTTCCCCCTTCATTTTTCCCTTCCTTCTCCTAATGTCCTCCATGCTATTGCTTATGTTCCACATATGAGTGAAACCGTATGCTAACTGTTTTTCTCTGCTTGACTTACTTCACATGGCATAATCCCCTCCAGTTCCATCCATGTTGATACAAATGGTGGGTATACATCCTTTCTGATGGCTGAGTAATACTCCATTGTATGTATGGACCACATCTTCTTTATCCATTCATCTGTTGAAGGCATCTCGGCTCCTTCCACAGTTTGGCTATTGTGGACTTTGCTGCTTTTGTGTGTCTTCTATCCAGAGACAACAGCCATGAAAGAGAATTTATCAGAGAAGATTAGTGTTCTCTAGGTGACCTGAGCAACCTTAATGTCCGAGAATAGTGAGTGCTTTTTATATAAGCAACAAAACAAAGGCAGGATATAGCAGTCCCTTAATTAATTTAATTAATGAATATTTATATAAGCTGTATTCTGTATTCAGTTCCTGACCTTTACCCACTATAGTTCTTGCATGATATCTTTATTACAATGTCTATTTAAGAGAAACCACACTAGTGGGAGTTCATTCACTCCTTAACCAACGTTTATAGAGAGGGTCCTGTGCACCACACACTGTGTCCTAGGAACGAACATCAAATAATTTAGCAATTACGAGTGTGAGTTTGCGAGTCTCATTTCTTGTGTTTCAATTCTCCCTATGCCACTTACTGTGTGCCCTTTGTTTGTTTTACGTTTTTAATTTTATTTCCCTCAATGTATTAATCTGTAAAAAGGTGTGTAATAATAACTTCTTTATAAGCATGCTGTGAGGATTAAATGAAGTTATATCTGTTAATTAGTATTATAAGACATAACCTGAGGGCGCCTGGGTGGCTCAGTCGCTTGAGCATCTGTCTTCAGCTCAGGTCGTGATCCTGGGGTCCTGGAATTAAGCCCTACATCGGGCTCCTGTCTGGGCAGGGAGTCTGCTTCTCCCTGTCCCTCTGGCCCTACCCCCTGGCTCGTGTTCTCTCTAGTGCTCTCTCTCTCATGCACTCTCTTTCTCTCAAATAAATAAATACATAAAATCTTAAAAAAAAAAAAAACAACCTAACCTCACACTAAAAGATAATGGTGTCGGTATAGAGATAGAGAAAAATCAGTGCTATGATGATGATGTGCACAGGATACAGTGCAAGATGAGGAAAATGCATTGACACTAGAGCTGATTTGAAGAAAGATAAGAATCAACTGGATGAAATGATTGGAGAATAAGTACAAATGAATGCCAGGATCAGTATCTGTGAACACAGAAGTGTAAAATCCTGCCAAATTGGAGAATTACAGGAAACTCCATTCTGGAGAAAGTGGACGGATATGATGCTAGAAAGGTATGAACAAATGGAGCTGCCTGTAGAAAGCAGGAGGCTTATAGAACAAGGAGTTGACGGATAGAGATTGTGTTTTAGAAAAGGCCGTCTGTCAGCAATGGCCAGGATGTGGGTGGGGGCAGGGGGTGTCACACTGGATGCAGGAAAATTGCTTACTGCAATCTAGCAGGTGTTTAGATGAATGGTTGAGGTCATGGTAGCATGGAAAGAGAACTTTCTGAACGTTGGTAATATGGAGAGAATGTGTGGATTGAATATGAGGTGATGGAGTTGCAAAAGGACTTGAAATACTGAATCTAAGAAACTTGGAAGTGTGCGAATGAAGGTGGCCTGGGGATAATTGAGTATAGGGGTCTGGAGTTCAGAGAAACATACTGGGCTAGGGTTATGTGGGAATCTTAATTAAGTGGTTCTTGAGGCCAACCGAAAGCATCAGAAGGCTAAAGATAGATCTCTGGTGAACACTGGTATTTGAGTTGAGAAAGCCAGTGATATAAGATAGGTCCAGAAACATCAGTGTCCAAAAGCTTAAAAGACATGGCACTGCTTATCAGTATTAAGCGATGCCAGGAAGGTGCATATTCATTGGATGGGCCACTTTGGATGTGACCGCGTACCTTATTAAGAGCAGCTCCCCTAATATAAGAAAATAATTAGCAAAAATGTGTATTTTTTCCATGTATCAGTTATAAAGGTAAATGCTTGTTTCTGGGTTTTTAACATGTTTACCTTCTTCACTGTTGTATTTTCTTAAAAAAAAAAAATCAACTAATCTTTAATCCTTGATGTAAAACTAAAATTTTTGTGTAGCCTGGATTTTGTTTATCACTGAGCACCGATGGCTGCAAACAAACTGAACCTGTTGGAGGAAAAAAAAAAAAAGAAAAAGTGTGACTGAAATTTCAAAATATAGGTAAAATTTGTCTGGACAAATATGGTAATGAGGTAGCATTTGGTCTTGGTTAATTTGGGTAATCCACCTGCTTTTATTTTTTAAAATCCAGATCACAATATCAAGCTTCTTTATACTACACCCGAAGTAATAATTGTGAGGTTAATTTCTTCCTCATGGAGTTGAAGACCGTGCCAGACTCTCAGTTCTGCACATCAGATCCATTAAAACTTGAATCATTACTATGTTCATTAGAGATTCAAATATTTTTACCAAAATACTCTTTAAATGGAGACTCCCCTACCAGAGTACTTTTATTCAACTCAAATGTACAAGCTATTCTCTACATGTAGTGGATATGATATTCAAAGATGATGATGAAAGTAATTCCACAAAGTAAACACTATCGTCTAAATCTAAGGGTTTTCCCCTGAATAGTGAAATTCAAATTTAACTATAGAACTGATTATGTTTGAAGGAAGCCATTTGGATGCAGTTTTAGATATACAAACGTTGAGCAAGCAGTCTTTTAAAATGAAATATTGGAGAATTATTGCTCTTAACAGCTTTAAAAAGAAAAGGAAAGAAGGATGGAAGAAAAGAAAAAAGTGTTTTGAGGGAGACGAACAGTGTCTTCGCTGTAGGGTAGACAAAAGGTGACCAGTCCCTTCATCTGAGCACTTATGTTTCAGGAGTGAGAATAAGGAGTTAGTGGAACTCTTTTCATGCGACAGGAAGTGCATTTGGAGGATGGGGTGAGGCACAGACATGCATGTGACTCTTCTCATGACACCTGTGACTTCCGGCTGAGCTACTTCGGGGCCCCGCCACCCTCTGGCTGAGCCGACGTTGGAAGTTTCGAGGTGGTGTTTGGCATCCCAAGTGGGGCTCCTGCTATAAACGTCATGTGCAATTGCAGCATCGAGGGAACGACTGAAACGAAGATGGTGAAGTTCATCCAAACAAGAAAACACCACACCAAACGGGAAAGAGAATCAAGGTTCTTGGTCTTTTAATCCCCTGGAATTTTGCTGGGCACAGTTCTGAGCCTGAGGGTTTAGCTACAGCGTGGACATGGCATAGACAAATGCTTTGATCTGAGACACTCACCCCTTCCTTGTTCCCCTCTCCACCCCTACCCCTGCAGGCACTGCCCCTTCACACCAGCACAGTGGTTCATCTCAGAGTTGGCCTGTTGGTCTTGTCTCTTTCAATTAATTGCAGGTCGAATTGAAGGTCTTGTTTGCCTTTATCGTCCACAGTAATGGCGACCACCTCAGACAATTCATAGTAAGACTCTCATATTTATGCTCCAGGCAAACAGGGCTGGGGCTCTGCTCGAAGTTTGCTGGATTCCATATGCCAGTTGGCTTCCTTCTACCAAAACTCACATAACTAGTTAGAAACAGTATTGCTAAACGTGAGGAAGGATGCTATCACCCTTCCTACAGAGTACTTTGTTCTTCTATTTTGTATAACTAGGAGTTGCATTGCAGACACTGTTTTAAAAGCAAAGAAACACCAACAAAATCTTAAAATATCACTGAGCTCTGTTCTTCCTCATTCAACACTGGAGTACCTGGAAACCAAGTAGATGAAACCAAAATAATGAAATGTCATTTGTTCTATATTAAAAACTGGTGAATTATATGTGCCTTGGGGACACATATAAGGGAGCAGTTTTATATATGTACACAAAATTTAATGAAGTAGTATTCCAAAAAGTATTTTTTTTCTTTTAAACTTAAGACAGATTTGTTTCATTTCTTCTTGCAACTTCCTTTAGTACAGTGGGTATTGTGAATTAAGGAAAATCTGTACTACATTTGAACAAACAGTCTCCAGGTGCCCCAAAATGCACAGAAGGGGTTTGGAGTGGGAAAGAAAAGTTCATCATAGTACTTCCTACATAAAAACCTCACATGGCAATGGCTGTTTTCCCCCAAGAAATGGCCAGTGGGACCTTGGGGTGACTAAATTCTCCTGAAAAATAATCCTGCTATCACAAATTCTCCCCATTGTGAAAATTAGTATTTTAAAAAAAAAAAATAATCAACAACATAAAGAAATGTGAAGGGGGAAAAAATACAGTATAAAATGCTGGTTGTGTTTGCTTCTTAAATTGTTCATTAAGACTGCTTAATAGAAATGTACCAGCTCATTTTTGAAGTTATTTAAGATGCTGCATTAGCAATGATTTGTAGTGAATGTTTCATCCAACAAATTATAATTGTGAAAGATTTAATGAAGTGCCAGTTGGGTATTAGAGTGCTCTGTGGGTTGTTTCAGTTTCCAACTCAAGTTACTCTTATTTCAAAATAGTATTCAATTCTCTCTAAAGGTAAATACAATGAATGAATAATTGTCTATATGTAATTCCAATTAATAGCTTTAAGCAAAGCCAATCCATTAAAAAATTTGTTAAAACTCGGTATGTATATTGAATGAGAAACCAGAAACTAAAAGTGAAATAAAACGTGTTCTTGGAGAGATCCTTTACTCTCTCAGAATTCTTCATTATCACTTCTCAAAAGAGAATTACAAATATTTTTCTCCCAAAATGCAATAAAGGCTGATTATTTCTGGCAAAGATCAAGAGATATATATATATATAGTATATTCTTGATTCCTTGTATAAAGAAAGAATTACCTAGATCCTCCATTTGATGGAAATGGGGGATAGTGCTTTCCTTTATTAATATTCTCCCGTATAACAGCAGTAATTGCCAAGGATAGACTATCTGCACTTTTCAAGAGCAAACTGTAACCTAGAGAAAATCCCGTTCTCAACTTGAGATGAATAAATGAGTACAAACCGATCATTTGAGTTCGCTAACAGGTTTTGCAGCTCACCTCAACACCTCTGGAGCTAAATTGCCCTCCATGTTTCACATGCGTTTTCCAATATTAACCTTTGAGGTGATCAGACCTTCCTTCTGAAGATGGAACAGGTCCTCATTTGATTGAGTCCTGTACCTCTCAAATGACTTAGAGTCTTACACAAAGTGGAAGGGATTTGCTTCTCTACATTTGGAGAAAACGCATTTAGATTTTCATATCTATTAGGCCAGTTTTGAGACCCAAAAATACAGCTTCTGGATCCGGCTTAGATTTCTTTCTGCCATTTATGTACAATTCTTCAGGTTCAGTCTAGCTCTTGTTTTATTTTGTTTAGAATTTTGAACTTCTCTGATGGCACACTTGAACGTAACCTGTAGTTTTGGCATAAACATCTTTTCCTTGACTGACATTTTTACTACATTCACTGCTAAATAACATCTCCAACTTATTGACAAAAGTTAAGTTCTAGATTTACTCATAAACATAATGTAAGCATATCTTTTCTCTTCATAAACTATTTTACATTTGGACGAATGCCCGAAATTGTAACAATTTTTTTTTCTAGTGGAAATCATATAAAATCTTACTTGCACTTGGAAAATATGACATAGTCTACTTTATTGATTTTTGGTTGTATTAATGTACAAAATCAGTTAATAAAGAGGCCCTTTATTCTAGTAGCAAACATTCAACTAAATTCATAGTAAATATGCAAAAGAACATATGTTAAGCATACCTGATCAGGAGAACAATGCATATTCACTTTTAATAGATGTAGAACCACCAGGATCTAGCTTTTGGCCCATAATTTAATAGCCAGTCATATCTCAAGATCATTTATGACTTGTTTGGAAGAATACATTCACACAGAATTTTAAAATACATTTAAACTAATTGTTTTATTCCCCTAGAACAGTCTTCCTGTTTGTAGAAAGGACACACACAGGAGAACTCTGTTTATTTTCTGTGGACTGCTAGCCTCTAGTTCAGGGTCACTCACCCTCAGGACTACTGAAATTTGGGGCCAGATAATTATTTGTTATGAGGGGGCTGTCCTGCGTATTGTGGGATATTCAACATTATCCCTAACTTCTACCCACTATATTCTAATGGCATCGCTCCCATGTTATGACAACTAAAAATGTCTCCACACACTGACAGATATACCCACGAGCGGAAGAGGGGCAAATTAACCCCAACTGAGAACCACCCTAGACTGTGGCTTTATGCATGTTCCCTTGGCTATTTAAATTAAGATATTCTCAGCTACCTCTTTAATGTTAAACAGATATATCTTTATCCTCCTCCCTCTACCCATTTACCTATCAGTTCTCAACTCAAGAAAGTTTATAGTGATCATCAATGTCTGTAAAATTTCAGGGTATTCTGGGGACACCTAGGTGGCACAGTCAGTTAAGCATCTGACTCTTGGTTTCAGCTCAGGTCTGATCTCAGGGTCACGAGATCAAGCCCTGCGGTCAGGCTCCTCTGTGCTCAGCAGGGAGTGTGCTTGGGATTCCCTCTCACTCTCACTCTGAACTTCCCACACCCTCTTTCTAAAATAAATAAATAAATCTTTAAAAAATTTCAGGGTATCCTGCTTAATTCGTGCTCTGTGTTTTCACAAGTTACAGCCTTAATCATAAATATTAGTCTATTTAGTTTTGTATTCATATGCCCACAAAAGCAAATGGTTGAGTATTATATAGTAATCAAATTAGCCTTTTATGATTTATAAAACTTACTAATTTCTAGTTATACAGCGATGCGATTTCTCTATAGAACTGGTTTTTGTGGTCATGCTTATTTAGAAAACTTTTCTTGAGCACCTACTTTACATCAAATGCTGTGTGATTTGTTGAGAAAGGGATGAATAACGCATGGTCTCTGCCCTAATGGAACTAAATCATACTGAATACAAACATAGTAAAACCTTCATAGTTTTGTAATCAATTCCATTAATAAGATATGTAGGACATGTTCATGTTTAACATACTGAGTAAAGAAAACACCCTGATAATTTAAAAAATAAATATTTTTAAGATAAATAATAATTTCAAAATATTTAAGCTGATGAATTGAAGCCTAATTTTGCATCTTTATCCTAAGCTATCATATTTGTGCTGCCTTGTAATCCTCTAAAGAACCCAGCTGAAAGGAAAGAAAAAAACTTGCCATTATGGGACTACTGAAAATATTCGTGATTACATCAATGATAGTTCAGGGAGAAGTGTCTCATTAAATCACAGCATTAAGTAACAGTTGATCATAAAAACTTTAAATTATACTTTCTAAATAAGGATTTGAAAGATGTATATCTGTTTCCAGAGGCACCCCCTCCTGACTTCATTACCCATATAAAGTATATTGAAATATATATATATAGGAATCGTTTATAGAATACCAGAAAGGAACACAATTGTTTAATTGGTGCTAAAGTTCAACACAATACATAGAAATGTTAGATCCTTCAGTTCCCAACCGTGTTTTGAAAACAATCTATTACCTGAATGATCTGAATTATTACTTTATTATTACACATCAAATTATAAAAGACAGACACTAAGAAGAACACTATGGTTTAAAGCCCTCCTTCCAGGGCGCCTGGGTGGCTCAGTCTTTAAGTGTCTGCCTTTGGCTCAAGGCATGATCCAGGGTCCCTGGGATTGAGCCCTGCATCGGAATCCGTGCTCCGCTGGGAGCCTGCTTCTTCCTCTCCCACTTCCCCTGCTTGTGTTCCCTCTCTCACTGGCTGTCTCTCTCTCTGTCAAATAAATAAATAAAATTAAAATAAATAAATAAAGCCCTCCTTCCATCTCTGGGCAACCCACCCCCACCCATCCCCATGTTATTCGTGACCCGAAAGCTGAGCATTCCTGTGGGATGAAATGCCACCCACACACCAAGCCACCTGATTAAGACATCTTTTCCTTTGATTTTTAAAAAGTATTTTATTTATTTGAGATAGAGCACGTGTAAGTGGGGAGAGGAGCAGGGGAGAGAGACAAGCAGAATCTGCATTTAGCATGGAGCCCCATATGGGGCTCGATCCCATGACCCTGAGATCATGACCTAAGCCAAAATCAAGAGTTGGATGCTCAACCAACTGAGCCACCCAGGCAGCCCTTTCCCTTTTTGTCATCACCCCTCCTCATGTTTTGCCAACTCCAACAAACACAAGAGGATTTAGAGTAAATCTATGTCACTTGCTATAATACATATTTTATTTTTAAATGAAAAGCCCTAAGCTTGAAAAAATTCCATTTGTTATTTAATAATGCATAACTATGATCCTACATCATCAATCTAATACAGTGTTGAAGCAGGATTCTCTAGGGTTTCAAGAATTTAGCACAGTCTCGTACAATGGTAATAACTTTTCCATTGGAAAACAGTGAATATCATATTTAATCTTACATCTGCAACATCTCATTGATAAAAGTAAGCTCAAAAATAATCTCAATTCCTTAAGTGAGAAGTAAAGAGGGAGGGTATATATATTCAGGAGGGCAAAGGGAGAATGTCCAGACTAAAAGTGGTGATAGCTCAGGCTGACTAAGATTGTTGAAATGTTCTGTGAGCAGAATGAAGGCCAGGAGATAATCTTTTGGCTACCAAGATATGAAACTACCTTTTATCATATAGATGAAAGATGATTTAAAAGTTCCTCCAGCATCCTAGGCATTCGAAAGGAGAGACGTCATATATATATGATATGCATGTGTATATATACGTATACACACACACACATACATACACTCTTTTAGATTATACAGCCTGTTCTCAAAGGAACTTAAGAAATTAGGGCAGAAATAGGAAAATAAAGGCATATGGCTGCATCTAATGAAAAGCTGCACAGGAAAATAAAATTTTTGTTCCCATTCTTTTCCCTTGGAGATGGTGGCTTGCAGAATGCCCATTTATGCTTACTTTGGGGTAGAGTGTGTGTGTGTATGTGTGTGTGTGTGTGTGTGTGTGTGTGTGTGTGTGTAAATGAAACTAATTCATAGTAGGTAAATCTTAAGTAGCTTTTTTAATTTTTATATATCAGCAAATTTTAACGAAAGGAATGAGAGCCCTTACACCAAATTTGAATTTGATGTCTCTTCTTTAATATCCTTTTAGGATGCAAACTATTTGGGAGATGAGAAGGAGTTGAAAATATGCTCATTCAACTAATACTCAAGTGGCTACTAGATGCCTGTTAGGGATGCTTCAGGAGTTCACAGCCATGCATATGATCACCATCAAGGGGCTGAGAAGCCCGCACGGCTCTAGTGAACTCTGGTCATTACCAAGAACTGGACAACCTCTATCCTATCGCAGGAAGCAGCTCCTGGACGCACAGTAAGTACTGTTATGTCCCATGTATGTCACTTAAGTGCCACATATAGATTAATTGAGCCATATTAATTAAGATGTTGGAAAAAAATTATGCAGTTCTTATCCAGGCAATGTGAAAATGCTGTTCTATATTCAAGGTGCTTTTTAAAGATTTTGGGAACATAATCAGAAGTAGTTTAAAGGCTTTCTAGTTTTTGCTCTGAACATCTCAAGTGGACACTGAGGACTAGGCAATTGTGGCAGGTAGAATTATAGTCCCCCCAAAGATGTCCACGTCCTGATCTCCAGAACCCTTACACACGTTGTCTTGCACAACCAGAAGGCTTTTGTGGATGTGATTATGTTAAGGTTCTTGAGATGGGAAATTATCCTGGGTCATCAGAGTGGGCTCAATGTAGTCACAAGGGAAGAGGGAAGCAAGGGAGGCAGAGAAGGAGAAGGAATGATGGAAGCAGAGATTGCAGTGATTGAAGGCCAGGAGCCAAGGGATGTGGCCACCTCGGAAGCTGGAACAAGTGAAGAAATGCACTGTTTTCGAGCTTCCAGAAGGAACACAGCCCTGAGTACCCACTTAGATTTCTGATTTCCACAACAGTAAGATAATAAATTTGGATTCCTTGAAGCTACAATGTTTATGGTAATGTTGCAAAACTGTAGAGTCATATTTAGTATTTGAAAATGTCCATCTACATCTATGGGAAAGGGAAGATACACCGTGTTCAGAGAGAATTTGTAGGTTTTTATGGAGTATAGATAATACGGTATTTGGCATAGTCGAAAAATGCTAACAGTTCATGAGAAAGTAAACTACTTTATTCTGTAGACATGTTCAGTTATGAAAATAATGCAAAAATGTTTCCCATTTGTTTTTTAGTCTGGAGGTAAAATCTAAAATCTTAGTTCAAAAGAACTAAAATACTGAGAGCCACATCTCAAAAAAATATATAAAATGATAATCCTTTCAGCGTGATTTTTTTGATAATAAAATATCTTTATAGTATTTTAAAGATAGTATGGGCATCAAATGTTTGTACGCCATAAGAAATTTAGATTTTTAACAGATGATTTAGAAAACAGCAAAAGGAAATATTAAAGATTTATCAGTGTATCACCAACTAAACACATCATTATGTCATTTCGAAACTGAGATTGCTTTTTAACTAAGGGAATCTTTAAAACAAGCAAACGAATGACTTAAAAAATTTGTAAAATACAATGCTGTCACGTTGGCTAAAGAGTTCATCGTATCAGTCACTTGCTGCTAATTGTGCATATTTCCCTCAGACCTACAAAAACCTTTCATCTCTGACAGCTTTTTGCTGCCTCACTTTAGCTGATTTATATATATATCTATAAAACACTCTTTTCTTCCAGTTTCACTGAGAAATAATTGACATATATCTCTGTGTAAGTTTAAGGTGTACAGCATAATGGTTTGTGGTAATTATTTTGCATTATATGTAAATCAGTTTAGCTAACATCTGTCTTTTCATGCAGACAGTATAAAAAGAAAGAAAAAAGGGAAAAAATGTGTGAAAACTCTTAAGATTTACCGTCTTCACGACTTCTGTGTTATCGTGTAGCACAGACCATGACCACGTTGTACCTTACATCGCTAGGACTTACTTATCTTATAACTGGAACTTCGGACATTTTGACCCTCCACCCACCCCCAACTTTGGTAACTGCAAGTCTCATCTCTTTTTCTGAGTGTGTTTTTAATTGCACGTGTAAATAAGATTACACAGTGTTTGCCTTTCTCTGTCTGACTTATTTCACTTAGCATAACGCCCTCAAGATATATTATTTTAACACTCTTGACCGCTTTATGTGGCTCTGGACTATAAATCCGTCCTTTCTTTCTGTAAGTGTGTGGGTACGTTCTTGTTTGTCTTAAGCACTTCCAGAATACCATGACAGATATCTTCACTTATGTGTTTATGAAAAGATGGTTGTTTCTTTAAGAGAAAGTTATAAAAAGCTAAGATTGCATTTAAGAGTCTTCCATATTTCATAAATATTTATATCATTGGATCTTAAATAAGAGATGTTCAAATACTATTTATTTGTAAATTACTGAAGAATCCTTAACTTTCTCTCATTTTCTCCCATGTTCCCTCTCCCTTCCCACCTCAAAATTTTCTGGTATCTGGAAATTCTGTATTTCCAAGCAAAAAAAACGGAAAAAGGAAAAAAAAAAAGGCTTTCCTCAGTGCAACCTAGAATGTCAATGCAATGATACAGGCCTCAGGCAGAGACAGCAAGGGCAATGTTCAAAGTGGGTGAGTGGGGCTGGAAGAAGTTAAGTAGTTTAAGTATCTATTTTGCCAGAAATATTATGCAATTCTTTCCATCCTCATATTTTTGGATGGTGATATTGTAAGTAAATGCCGACTCTAAATCCTAGCGTCCTGTGTATCCTATAGATCTAAATATATATAATTTCTTTTCCACAGAGATAATATACCATGGCCTCTTGCTGAGGAATACTTGAATAAAAACAGGACCATGTTTCTATCAGTTGCCAGGTTGCATTGACGTTCTCTAGGACACGTAATAATTAGCTCTGCATTTCTTACAGAGATGATTGTCTTATCGCTCTTTTAACAAGCCTTAATGTTAATACCATGTTTTCAAAAACATTTTTGTAATACTTGAAAATTCCCCCCCAGAAGAAAAAATTTATGAATCTGTCATCTGGTTAAGTTTTATGTCTTTCTCTCTTCTAGAGTCAACAAGTAACAATTTTCTTTATTTATGCCTTGACAATTTTCAATACCTGTATCTTTAAAGATCCCACTGTAGAACAGATCTGAATATAGAAAACCATAATAAACAATTAGGGTTGTATGCTTGAGACCTCATTCATTCAACAGGAAATTATTTCATCCAGTTTCATATGTATATAATACTAACTTTAAATTGTACTTCTCATGAAAATAATGAGAGTTCTGTAACAGAGAAAAGAATATATCTGTAAAGGTAATAACTCTGGTCCTAAAAGACCAAATTTCCTATAATCAGCATTTAAATGCTATTGTGAATTACTTGTAGGTTGAAGAAATCAGTAGTATGTATACTACCAGTCTCAAGCTCATTTTGAAGTCTGTTACTAGTTACAGATCAGTGTTACTCGTACAATTAGAAGTTAAATACTACAGGTTTGCTCTAATTGGGAAGATCCAGAAAGGGTTCTTGCGTGGCTGTGGTATGTGCCTGGCGCATCCATACAGAAGCAGTAACGCAGGCGTGCTGCCCTAGGGCACGAGAAGAAGCAGCGGGACTCTGGCAAGGAGCAGCAAGATACAAATTAAAAGCATGGAAGTATGTCAGGGAATTGAAACTTGATGTTCGTGAGGCAGAGGTTAGGCAAACACTCACGAGCAAAGTTACAGTAAGAGTTAAACACAAAAACATACTCTACAAACCTTGGTAATCAAAACCAGATCTGAACCGCTGCCATCTATTTGACCCCAATTTCACCACACCTATAATTGAGCCCATGTAAACTAGACATATGAAAACTGCTAATTTATCCAAGGAACTTGATCTTAATGATGTGAACATTGTTGACGGAACTGTGTGGTTTCTAACCAAGCTGCGAATATATTTGCTGTTGTTTTATTTCTGCAACTTTAAGTGGAAAACTTTTTACTTCACTGGGGTTTTTATAGAAATGTGTAAGAGAATGATGACTTCTTGACCCTCGTGGCTGGGACTCAAAGGAGAAAAGTTTCTGGTCATTTGCATGAGTTTTCATCTTTCCTATAGATGCCCGAGAGTTTGCCCCATCTTCATTGTTCCCCGGCGATGTGCAAGACAGTGGTTTGGGGATGCGTAACCCAGACGGTGTCAGGTTTTTGACTAAACCTGCATAGACCTGCACTTCCTGAAGAGCTTTGCCCCCCTTTAGCCCCACAAGGTATCTTAGAGTCTGAGGCATCCCCTGGGCCCTAACTCAGGCTTTTTAGGCTTAGATTTTGAATCTTCCTTAACTCTGACGATGATGGAAAAGTGTTAACTGAAGAAACAGTTATTTATTTTTCCTCTGGATGGTCTCAGAGGCTTTCCTAGAATCAGTGAGTAGAATTAACTGGATGAACCCAAAGGGAGGCCACTCCCCGGGGAGGAGAACTGGCTACCCCAGCCTTGAAGACAGCTCTTGAGATTGCTTTGTGCTGTGAAGCTGAAACTCCGCTACATGTGGGAACTTCGCTTCAAATTTAGTTCAGGAGCGATCTGCAATTATATGGCTTCTTGCAAACCTACCGGTTGGGAAGTGTGTCTGTCTGCTCAGGCCGCTGTTGCAAAATACTGCAGACTGGGTGGCTTAAACAGAAGAGGTTATTTCTTATGGTTCTGGAGGCTGGGAAGACTAAGATCAAGGTGCTGGCAGATTCATTTCCTGGTGCAAGCTCTCCTCCTGCCCTGCAGATGCAAGCTTTCTCACGGTGTCCTCACATGGCAGAGGGAGAAAGCAAAAAAACCCTCAGGGACTCTTCTTGTAAGGTCACTAATCCCATCATGAGGACACCACCCTCGTGACTTCTATACAAAATTGTCTTCCAAAGGTTGCATCTCCAAATACCATGATGGGGTAGTTAGGAGTTCAACATAGGAATTTTGGGGGAACACAATCCAGTCCATAGCAGGAAGGCATCCCAGATTTTTAAGTTATGGTTATCTGAGTTACATGATACTTTACTTTGCAAACAGTCAGACATAAAGTTGAAGAAGAGATGTATGAACGGTTCTATCAGGGTGAGTCTCAAATGTAGCTCACTCTTGGGCATAATTTTAGCTAAAACTCATGTGATACTTACTTTAACAACAGCTACTTTCAGTAAAGCACAAAAGGAAATTAATGCTAGGGTTCCTACAATTCATTTTGTCCTAGCCTATGATCAGAAAAAACCAGTACCTTTTCCATCAAGATAGCACTTCAGAAGAGAGGATTTTGAGGGTGCCTGTGTGGCTCAGTCAGTTAAGCATCTGCCTTCGGTTCAGGTCGTGATCCCAAGGTCCTGGGATCGAGCCCTGCATTGAGCCCCACATGGGCTCCCTGCTTGGTTGGGAGCCTGCTTCTCTCTCTCCCACTCCCCCTGCTTCTGCTCTGTCTCTCTGTCAAATAAATAAACAAAATCTTTAAGAAAATAAAAGAGAGCATTTTGTACTTATCATTAGCTAATTTCCTTGAGGAGAGAAAAAGTGAAGCATCTTTGTATCATGGTCCTCCTCAACCTACCTTTGTAACAAAGGGGTTTCCTAACTTAGAAGATTTGCTATTTTTATGAAAACAGAGTTAGAAATTTATTTTGGGGTTCCTTTATCATTTCTTTTTTTTTTTTTAAAGATTTTATTTATTTATTCGACAGAGATAGAGACAGCCAGCAAGAGAGGGAACACAAGCAGGGGGAGTGGGAGAGGAAGAAGCAGGCTCACAGCAGAAGAGCCTGATGTGGGGCTCGATCCCAGATCGCCGGGATCATGCCCTGAGCCGAAGGCAGACGCCCAACCGCTGTGCCACCCAGGCGCCCCCCTTTATCATTTCTTAGCTCTTTGAAAACCCTACAGGAAATGGGGGAATTTGCAATGCAATATAACCAGACGAAGCAACCAAGAACAGTTGTAGTCCAGATACTGTCCCGGGCAGATATTGTGGGAGCTGCGAAAATCAGTAAGATACAGACCCTGCCTGGGGCTCTGTCCCCAAGGAAAACACAGAGAAGGGCCCTCTGTTCTAGGAAGAGGACACCATAGTAGCTGAAATAGGGCACAGAAGTGTGTCAGGGCCCTGGGTTTGAAAATGGTGAACAGCAGTGGTTTCAGGAGCAACCTTTCCTGGATTGGTGGAGAGAAGGAAAAAAAAAAAAAAACCAAAAAACTAGAGATCAAAAATATGTTTGATATATGACCAATATACCTTAATAAGAAATTATCCCTCATAGACTATATTAATTAAAGGAAGAAATTTAAAATACATGTATTTTTCTTTCAGGCAATCAGAGCAAACACAACAGAGAACAAGTTACTTCAAGAGTATTAAATTATATGTTGTCATTCAAAACAATCATAGACATATTTAAAAGGAAAGCCGTGTGTTAGCAAGAAACATATTGGACTATTTTTTTCTTCTTTTCAAACATCACTTACTGCTTATTAGCCATACAATGTTGAAATGGTTTCAGATACATTGTAATTAAAATGATGAAGTGCCTAGGATGGTATGTAGCACATGGTAGATACTTAGTTTTATTCTCTTCGGAGGGGACAAGACTGCGGAGGGGGCGGGGAGGGAGACATAAGAAGAGAATGGTGGGAAAAGGAGGTCAGGGTTCTTTATTACTACAAATTATTTCCCACGCTGGTCTTTTCCTTGGAGACAGGAGCCGAGGCACAGCTCTTATATACCAACTGTAGCAGCCATTCACTTACAGATCTGGTGCTCTTTCAGGAGGCAAAGCTTTCTAAATAAAGTGCGAGCCGTACACGTAAGGCTAATGAACAAGCTGCTTCTGAGAGGGTGTATGTACACGTACAGAGATATGCATCCCCGCAGAGGATTAGACTCCAATAGAACAATTTTATAATATCCACCCACTCGTGTCAAAGAAACGTTGTATCCACTTTACTTTTAATATAATTGTTTTTCATTACTAGGTCTTTGTAGTTCTTGGGAAATAAAGTCTAATTTTTCAATAGGCCTTTTAATAGACTGTTGGAATAATTTTCCAAACTCATGTTGTTATTTAAATATGCAAAGGAACCAGAATAAGTTTTCATTCTGAGACTGAAGTATAAATGCATAAACTTACTGCTCTATTCAATATTACTATTTTTAATTCTGGTTCAAATAAAAATATATTACAGACCTTTTTCTTTTAATAATATAATAATTTTAACTTCTGACAAGAACTATTTTTCAGTGTTTCTTTACAGAATAGAAACAATAAATTTTAAAATACAATGGCTCTCCCTTTTCTAGCACAGAGAAACATGCTGTAGGAGACATTGTCTTTGGTCTACTGCACTCCCAAAATACTGCGATTTCACCTGGAGAGCTAAATCTGGGTGTTCGGCAGAACAAACACATTATTCTTAATAACTTTATTTTTCAGCTATAAATCAGACATAAGCATTTTCCTTACAACCTTCTTTTAGATGAAGGTGCCTGTGTATGTGAATGGGTATCCTTTATAAGTTATCGAAAAAAACCCAAAAAAACTGTATGGAATTTATTTTTTCCCTACCACAGAGAGAAAAGCATCCTAGATTTAGTTAGAGATAGAGTCTCACCTTTATCCTGAAAAAGCAGAACTTTTTAAATAAAAATATGTACCCGGTAGACCTCAAATGTAAAATTGACTTTTAAAAATATATTCAATTTCTGCACTCTGACAGTTTAATATCTCGAGCTAATATGCTCACTCCTGAAGGACTGTTTTCCCAAAACATTTTGGTGCCAGGGTCGCATTCAAGTAAAACCGTCCACGGAATTTACTGATGGGCCAGACGGTTTCTGAAGCAATTCTGCACTTCCCTTAAATGGAACATGAGCCATTTAAAAAGAACGTCTCTGTTTATCAGATATTATAGGATGTGATTTGCTCCAAGCTGTGAGGCAAATCTGGCAATCCAGTTAAAATCAACATGAAAGTTTGTAAAGCAATTTGTGGTCTGCAGTAAAAAGTGCTGGGTTGATCTCTAAATAAGTAAAGATGTTGCTCCCCAGGGCAAAGAGTACAGGATAATGCACAGATAATGTTTTGTTTTTCTTTACTTTCCCAGTGGGTGCAAGTGTTAATAAATTAACCCAGCACGGGTATGAATGTCCCCAGGTACTGCGGAGTTCGTATTTCTAATTTTCATTCGTTAACTCAGCTCTCCCTTACCTTTGTTTTTCTAACACATAGAGTTGGCCAAGATAGCATTATTTGCTTTAGTTCTTCAAAATGTGTATGCTTTTAATCTGTTCTCACAAGATGGGAGAACGGTTCTCCCTCAGTTCGTCTCCTGGTTCTGCATACGCACTCCCTACTTAGCGTGTGCCAGCCTCAGAGAGAAAACCAGCTCTCCAGCGCTGTTCATTATTTGAGTTGTCATATTAACTGCTTCTTTAAAATTGCTCCCGACTTTGTGAATAATAATCCTTTTAAAATTAGCTCTTTTCTTTCTGTAGTGCTGGCTCGAATTGCTATGTATTTTGGCTTTCATTTTTTTCATCATTTATTCACAAGGCTACCCATCAACTAAAACAACATCAATCAAAAAAAAAAAAAAAACCCACATTAATCAGACAAAAACTTGACTAAAGAGTAAATATCTCTGTATATAAACACTGTCAGGCTAGCTGACTAGATTTCCTCAGAGGCATGCACGGCCCATTCTAATTCTAAAAATCTGTTTTAGCTCAATTACATAATGGCAAGTTTCAATTTAAAAAAAGGCTTACTCATTGATACTTCCATCTATATTTCCTCAGATGACTCATGTTGAGAAAAATAAGATGCCACTTCCAGTTTTAAGGGAAATAGGTGATCACCTAACTCAGGTTGTTCTTTTATTAATTTATCCATCTGAAGCTTGAATCAGTTGCTGAAAGGTAGCGTTAAGATCTCACTCTCATGAGAGAGAGAGTGCTAGCCTGGGTGTACCAGCTTCCGCTGTGTCCTGATTAGTTTTACCAGTAGAATTTGAGGAATCCAGTTTTAATGAATTTTGATCCAAATTCTCTACTGAAATGAATCTGGTTGAGCTCTTTCTACTTCTCCAAGGCTTAGTTTAATGTCCTTTGGCAAACAGCCCATTCTCACAGACATGCCAGTTGGAACGTGAAAATGGAGCCCATTATCCTTTTCAGCTGATTTTCTTTCTTTTTTTTTTTTTTTTTTTTTAGGACCCAACATAAGTCTCAGGCCCTGCACACATTGCCGTTCACCCACTCAGAAACAGTGAGGCCATCCTCTACAAAGATGAAGTCATAGATGATGTCTGTACATGGGTAGTGTGCTATGATGTACCCTGCAGATTTGTACCTTAGCCACTGACATGTGCCAAACACAACTTAAAGACACTACTCTGACCCATAGCACAGGCTACGGCTATGTCTTTATATTCTCGTTGAAAGCAGTCCAAAAACTGCTTATGTGCAAGCCCCACAATAGCATTCATACCCCTTAGAGGATCTGTTTTTGTTTTTTGCTTTTTCGCTGCAGGTGCAGGGAAATAGCATCCAACTGACCCCATCAGGTCTGACATTGACCTTTAATAGCTACCTAGAAAGGACGCCGGCGTCTTAGGGAATAATGATAGCGTGGTATGGTGAGGAAGAGTCAGTGTTTTGGAGCCAGACTTCCCAGGTTTGAATCCGAGCTCCAACACTTGACTGATGCTTGAGTATGGACCCAACACGTAACCTCCCTGTGCCGTAGTTTACTTATTGTGAAATGGGACCTAGTTCCTTGCCTAAGTCAAAGGATTATTGAGGGGGTTAAATAAAATGATGCATGTAAAGTCCTCAAAGTAGTGCTTCGCACAAAGAAAGCACTTACTAAATGTTGGATATTGTTGTTGCTATATACTACACTATTTTTTTTAAGGTAAATCGACTTTCATTTTACAAATCCATACAGTTTCATTGAAGTGTCGTCTTTTGAGTACAGGGGCACTTCTGAACCCACACATTCACAAAAGAAATTGGAATTCTGATCTCAGCATTGATTTTGTGGCTATAATCTCAGACCTACAATGATTGTCCCCTACCTGTTAAAATTTTATTATTTGTAGCATATTCGCCCAAAATCAGATGGTCATGGTTGACATGAATTCTTCGCTCAATCTGAGGCAAAGCTTCTAATCTGAGATGCTGCCGAATGCTGCAGTTTACGTCCCAAATCCTAGATATTTACCTCCTCCAATATAAGGTTAATAAAACCAGCAACTCACACGGACCAAACTTTGCAGAGTTCATAAAGCATCACAGTCCAGTCAGCAAAAAAATTGTTTTAAAAGGCTTTCCAATACTTGAATTGTGCTTCTAGGGAAAGGTCAGTAAGACTCTTAAGTCACAACCCACAGCAACATTTCTCAAAAGCATTTTTTTCTTCTCACTGTTCTTTCCCAGCCAGAACCTTCCTGCATTTACTTTCTCCTTTCTTTGTAATGTAAATTGATTTAGGCTCTCAAGCCAGGGAACCAGTAGGATAGAAACTTAATCTCCTCACTGAGTGTGTGTGTGTGGAGGGTGGGTAGTAGAGGGGGTGAGGGGACAGGCATAGGACAGTCACACATACGTTAATGAATTTGGTCCTGAAATCAACTTGGCAAACCATCAAATATAAAATGTAAAACCAGAGAGCTTATGAATTGTAAATCTACTTAAAACTGCTTTTTTAAAGCATAGGGATGCTCGGTTTCTGGGGATGTTTTGAGCATTTACTATGTGTTAGAAATTGGGAAAATTTGGTCTCTTTTTCTCAATTAGGTCATAACACAATGGGAGAAACACACAAGTAAAACAACATTAATTTGATGATAGAATTATGCACATGATGATGTGAAAGTGTGAGCCAAATGCCATCTTGTGGGGTCTATTTTAGGTGGACTGGCAGATAGGGGAGAAAAAGCTCTCTTGAAGTGATCCTCAAAGTAATTATCTTTGTCATTTATTTCAGACTGTTCCTGTCTCATGTTCTTAGAGATCTGTGATTTCTATTTGATTTGGGTTGGGTTTCAGTTTTTTGTTTCTGCCTTTTTTAAAGTTTTTATTTATTTGTTTTAGAGGGAGAGAGAGGGCACAAGCAAGGATGGGGGGGGGGAGGCAGAAGGAGAGGGAGAGAGAGAGTCTCAAGCAGGCTCTGCACTGAGTGCAGAGCCCAGTGCAGGGCTGTCAGATGACCTTGAAATCCTGACCTGAGCCGAAATCGAAAGTCTGCTGCTTACCCAGCTGTGCCACCCAGGTGCCCATGTTTCTGCCTTTTAACTCTAGCATAATATATCGTTTGCTCACGTGGTGTTATTTTAATGTGTAATGAACTCATCTGAAAAAGCATCTTTTTCGTAAGTGGTGTTTACGTATGATTGTCAGATATCTGATGTAGTACGATAGTGTCCCCAAAGTCACACTGTAGATTAAATTATCTTCCCTGGGTTGACACATACATCAAGCCATCGTGTGCGGCATTGTTTCTCAGGAAAACTTGTTCTCAGTTGAAGAAAATTCAACTTAGAAGGGAGTGGTGGAGACCCTAAATCTAGAATGTTTAGTCTTCACATCTTGTTCTCTTTGCGTAATGCTAGTTACCCTGTACAGGAAGCCTGTTTTGCTCTACGTTATAACCTGCTAGTTTTATCCAAAATATATGGCTGCATATTTTCTTGTATTTTCCACTTAATACACTGAAATTAAAAAAATGGTATTTTAGTTTGCTCTGGGTTATTACTTAGGTGCTGAATTTACTTTGTCCTCTGTGCCCTTAGTTGTCTCTTATGCTGGTTTTAAGTTTATTTACTTGCTTTGAACCGGGGGTAGTGAGAGAAATGAATTGATGCAGGTGAAATCTAATCACAGATAATACAACAGCTGCTGCTAATAAAAATGGTCAAGTAGGCCTCAAGCAAAATAAGACTCTACCCCCAGCAAAATGGAATTTAAAACCATGCTGACATTAATAGGAAAAAGTGATATAAATTCATTCAAAACGTATAGCAAAGAAAACCCTGAATGTTCCTGGGAAACTCAAAAGAGACAGTGGCAAATTCTTCAATCAAGATTTATGGTACGCTTCTTTAAAAAGTAACCGGGCTTGCAAAACATGTACAGTACAACAATTTTGCCATTTTTGCACTTTGCCAAATTCACTAAAGGAAATAATCACATTAATATACAATTTTAAATTGTACATGTTAACATGAAAATTAAAAATGATTAAAAAGGGCTTTCGGAGAGTGTCATCTCATAAAGATTTGATGTTCCTGTCACAGTCTCTCAGATCAGTCTGTTTTTGTAACACACTTAGTACTTATGCTTATATATTTCCTCTTTGTTTATTTTATAGGCTGTCAGTAGAAGGTAAACCCCAGTAGGACAGGAACCATGTCTATTTTGTTTAGCTTTCAACGTCCCCCTCTAGAAAATGCCTGGCACATAGGAGATCAGTCGAAACTTATTAAAAGAATGAATAAGTCAATGTGTAATTCGGCAGATCCCGTGACGCCGTAATGGCTACCTAAAATGGCATCATATAGAGGAGACAAATCAATGTAGTAGTTTCAGGTTCAGAATGCGTGGACGGAATGTGTTCAGTGGGCAGAGCTCAGAGGGTCTAGAGTTTGCAATAGAGAGAAGCGATGGTGGATTCCGTTACGTGACAGGTAGTCACTAGAAGACGTTTTATAACGTAATTTGCAGATGAAACTCTATGGAAACAAATTTAGTACCCCCTGAGTAGTTGATGAGTCTGCTCAGAGGAGAAAGGGAATTTTATTTCTGTTAGGTACGTATATTGTAAGACCTGTAGCTTATTTTAGGAACGCTGATGTAATCGGCCTTAATTGGAACTGTAATTGGAACTTGGAGAGAAGTTCCGCAAAGAAAGAAACACAAGCCTAACCCCCAATGCACTGATAATGACACAGTCTGAGGACCCGGGCGAAGATCCCACAGGTCCAGCCAGGAGAATCCTTGGCTTTGTGAAGGATAGAAATCAAATGTGAGCCAGAAAAAAGTGAAAACAGGGTTTACTGAAGAGTGTGTCAGGTAGAGAATAGCAGAGTGGGAGACACAGGAAAGAAAGGGAGTGAGTCTTGTTATTGCTGGGGGCGGGGGTTGTATTAGAGAAGGTCTAGGGTGCCTGTCCTTCCAGGAATCCAGGGTAGGATCCAGTCAACGCGCGTGTCAGGTGAACGATAGGTCCTTCCATAAATCCCTGAGGGTGGGGGTATTGATCCAGCCTCAGCCGAGGCGTGTTTGATGTGAAGTCCTGCAGCAGGTTTGGGATCTGGCTCTTCTCGGGTGTTATCAGGGGTTTGGGGCGAAGGACAAAGCTCAGAGAGTGATTCACTTTTTTTTGCTTCCCCCTTGAAATGGGAACATAGCTTCTTTGGCTTATTCAGAGGCAAAATATGGAGCATGAATAAATGGGGCTTAGCAGAAAAACAGCAGAGAAGGAGCCTTTCCAAAATGGAGCCCCTTCAGCTTCCCTACTATGGTTAGAAACGCAAATTTTTTCCAGGGGTTTCGTGGTGAGAAGAAAGAAGGAAGCATTTCACACATCAAACCACAAAACACTCCAAACATGCCTGTGTTAGCCTTTTCTCTTATTTACAAATTTCTTCAGGCTTTGAGAGCCGCAAATCTCTCTCTCCCTCTCTTCCTCGTAAACATGTTTTTTTCCTTCTTTGACCCACATTCTAATCCTCTTATATCTTTCTTCTACCCCAAATTCTTATCAGGCTTTTCTAATTCTTCTTTTCTTTCTCCTTAAGATGGAAAAACACAGCCGTCTCTTCCCACCCGTTTTTTCTGCGCCCATCACCTCACTTAGCAAAATAGTTTTCCTCAGAATTCATCCTTCTTAAAAGTCCTTAAAATAGGAGAAGGAAATTACAAATGGTGAAAAATAATGTGAATGCTTTCCTGCCACATAAGAAAACCACATGTACTGTAGAAAGTGTCCTAGAGGGTATAATCCGCAATGTCACCTTGGAGTCTCTAGATGCTCACGCTCTGTCACGGAGACTAAGGCACGAAGGATCCTTCTATCAGGACTGCTTAGTCTGCTGGGAGCATTTACAAGGAGGAAATTCAGAATGCAGGATGTATATCTGAGTGATTAACTGGTGGGGAGGAGCTAAAAGATGGCTCAAATTTTTAAGCAAAAAATGATTTAGTTAGGATAATTGAGATTGGATATTAGCTGGTTATTAAACAGAGGGGCAGTGAGTCAAATGAGGTAAAAGAGGAAGTGAACTGAACACTCGTTCTTGAGAAAGTTGGACTAAATGCTGGAATGGCCGTGACGCTCTTCAGGACCTCAAAAAAGAGCTGTGCTCGGTGCTGAGCAGACCCGTCCCCTTGCGTCAAGGAGAAAACGAAGACTGGTTTCAGGGATAAGTACAACAGCGGCTGTCAGTCCCTGCAGGCAACCCTAACAAAATACCACAGACTGGGGGGCTCACAAACAGAAACTTAACTCTTTCAGTCCTGGAGCCTGGAGGTCCAAGATCAGGTGCCCGCAGAGTCAGGTGAGGGCCTTCGTCCAGGGGCCAAGCTTTTGGTTTTACCCTCACGTGGCAGAAGGGGCAGAAGGCTCTCTGGAGCCTCCTTTGTCAGGGCACTAATCCCAATCGTGAGGGTAGATCCCCGCCTACTACCTTCCCCACTCAATGCCATCACCTTTGGGAGTGAGAATTTCAATACACGAATTTGGGGAGGACACAAACATTCGCTCCATCTTACGTGGCAGCTCAGACAAGCTGACAAATGACAAAATTGCCACTTGCCCCCAACCAGAGAAGTCTGGTTATTTGCACAGCCCTTGAGATTTTTTTTCTTTTTCTTAATCTGGATTACTTTTCCCAAGGTCAGTGTATTTCTCATTCAAAAAGAAATGTTCATTTTTCAAAAATTCTTCCTGTCATAGCCAAGAATGTGCTGTTGAGGGTAGAACAGAGCTCCCTGAACTGTCAAAATTCATTACACAAAATGTATGTGGTTATTCGTATCCATTATATTAACATCATTTTTATACAGCACTAAATTATAATTGATATTATTGAATTGATACTAGATGGATCCAAGCATCTTTGATTTTTCTAAATATTTTTGGCTTTTCAAATATCTGTAATTTTTCAGAGCTTGTGACTGTTTTTGATAAATTTTTGTTCTCTTATCTGCTTTCAAACCACTGTCATTTTTGTTTTGTCATTACATATATAGTCATTTATACATAAAATGTAGATATAATGCATATAATTCTTTTCTTCTGAAATGTGCTTTTATTTTGGTTTTTTTTTTTCAAAGATTTTATTTCTTTATTTGAGGGAGAGAATGAGAGAGAGCTCGAGAGTGGGGAGGGTCAGAGGGAGAAGCAGACTTCCTGCTGAGCGGGGAGCCCAGGCAACCCAATCATGGGGCTTCCGGATCCTGACCTGAGCTTAAGGCAGTCGCTCAACCAACTGAGCCACCCAGGCGCCCGTCCTCTGAAATGCGCTTTTAACGGTATTGCAGCTTAGGTGACATTTTTACTATGCCCATTTGAAATGATTTTAAGATAATTGATCTAAATGGATACAAAATATACTCTTTTCTAAGTAAAATGCTTATATTTCAAAGCAAGCAATTTGTGAAATGAATTTTGTCCAGCAGTTCTCTCTCATGCATACACACATATATACACTTCTATATAGTTCTCCCCACCCCCTTAAAAATAGATTTTAAAGATTACTTTTACATCAAAGGATGTATTCAGATCATTGTAAAAATTCATTAAAGCAAGTATCACCATTCCCCAAACATATTTTGATAATTCATATATTCTCTTATTCGGTAAATATTTACTGCATAGCTATTCTGTCCCAGCTATTGTTCAAGTAACCTGAGGGGCAGTAGTTAATAATCAAGGCGTTGTTGAGTATGAAATTCGAATTCACTGCTCTCTCAAAAGTCAAATTACATATAAGCATCAAGTTTTATTTTTATATTATAAGCCAATTAATTTAGAAATATCATTTCTTTCAGAAAACTATTACATAAAATGTTATTCTCCTGTATTTGAGTACCTTGAAAATTTTAATAAACTTTCAACTTGACATTAGGACACCACGTGGGGGGGGGGGGGTGCCTGGCTGGCTCAGTCAGTAGAGCCTGTGACTCTTGATCTCAGGGTTGTAAGTTTGAGCCCCATGTTGAGTGCAGAGATTACTTAGAAATAAAATCTTAGGAATAAAATAAAAGACACCAGGTGATTATTTCTTTATTATTTATTAATAGTATTTATTAACTATCCTTCTAGAGGGGTGTTCAATAAACATTGTGAATAAGCTATTCTCTATATGGTGAAAAGAGTTAGTTGAATGCACTCAGTTTGTATATGTTTCTAGAGTTTGTCAATGTGTTACTTTCTTATGAATTTAACAAGCTAGAATTTAGTATACATTTATTTTAGACTTTAGTTAGTTGAAATAGCATTGATCTGTTTATTTCCATTGATTTCAATGTTAAAATCCATGAAAGACACCCATTTTTGTTTTTCAAAGTCGAATCATTCATTATTAATTGAAGTCAGATGTTTATTTTCTATAATTATAGTTTTGATAGATGAATGAACGAGAAGTTACATGTTAGAAGTTCTTTAAAACATCTGTCTTTTTAGACAGATATTATTTGTAATCTTAGCTCGTTTACTTGGACTTTTACCATTTCTCTTGAGAGAGATAAATAGCTTTTTATGAAATTCATTTTGTCCTTTGCAATTTCAGAAATTTAACAGTTATTGGAGTTTAAAAAGAATATAGAGCCTGAGGGAAAAGCAGAAAGATTTTTTAGGTTAAACTTATTAATAAAATTTTGATATAAGATACTGTTTTCCAAAATTACTCTTTCTTGTCATCATTATAGATATCTTTGTTTATTGAACCATAGTCTTAGCATATGATCATTCTAAGTTTATATTAATCACATGTGTACATATAAAATCATCTGTACATAAAGATTTAAATCTTATTTTTCAGTTATAAAAATGCTTAGGCTATATTTAAAGACTGGGAAAATTACTTGTGTAAATAATTAATTTTTTTTAGTATTTCTTAAGATTTCTTTACAGAGTAGTTCATATCTCACAAATATTTACACTTCAAAGGAAACAGGCAATTAAAATTTTATCTATTACAATAATGAGTATTTGAGCAAGCAAAAATGTGTTTCCTGTGTGTTACTGCCATTCCTACACTAATCTTAATGATATTACAGTGAATGCCCCCATGAGGTTCAGATGTCAACACTGGCTTCTCACTGCTTCTCTTTCTGTAATACAATATTTTTATTTGTGTTTTTCAAAATTTACTGCCGTGTACTTTAAATATTAACTTTTGTGCTTTTATGATTATAGCGATATATCAAAACCACTAGATGTCTGTCATCTACAATGAGTTTATACTCACAGAATAAACTTAGAACCTTGCGTGAGATCTCTTGGAACATATTTAATTTAGAAGACAAATGTGCAACTTGCTATTTTTTAAAAAAATCTGTTTTACTTTTGTAATTCGGTTGCTATGACAGTTGGAGAAGCTGACAGAGCGTTTTCAGGTGCAAGGCATATTTCTCATGGTTTATATTTTACATTCTGATTTGTAGTCCTATTCAATCAACTTGATTAAATTGGTTCTGTACCAGGTTGCCATTTAAGAGAACATCAAACCAGTTCTGCTTAGCGTCTAAGCGGTAGTAATGTAGATGTGCAGGGAAGTACCTGACATCTCCCAGAGAAATAAGTTACCACCAAAGAATGACTTCGGAACAAAGAATGGCAAAGTAAAGTAACAATTATATAGCAAAAAATGTACCTGCTTTTACATTCATAAATGTATATGTTTTTAAAAAGGAATAGTTCGTTAAATGACAAAATTCATTTTCTTCATTCGTGGAACAAAATTGGGTGATTCATTTTTCCTTTTTTTTTTTTTTTCTTTTGTTAGCATCCTTACCTGAATCTCCTTTGTCATAGTATGTTATAGGTCTGCCTGGTACGTAGGGGCTGGCGTCCTTACATGGTAAGAGGATACATCATGTTAGCATCTGAACAAAACATATTGATTGTATGGTTGTTTTCCTGCAGAAAAGTTCTGTGAAGCTCCTCAGACTGCCAGTTCAGGTGTCCTAGAGGTTCATCCTTAACTCCACAATCTGTGAAGATTGAGGGAGAAAAATTATTCACAATGGCTTTAGAAAACAACAGGAATTTTTCCCACTGTTCAAGGATATGATGGGGGGGAATCAAAGAAATTAAGAAGTGTCCCCAAATGAGTCAAAATCTCACTCTTTGGTAGGGCGCTCAGTGCCGCTAGTAAAAGCAAAAATGTTAGAGTTGCTCCGGGTACTTCAATACACCCAGCTAGGCTCGGGTAACTGCCTGCCACAAAACATAAAACCCAGCTGCATTTAACTTCACGATTTAAATAGTAAAAGCTCGTAGGGAGCTACATAAGAAAATATACTATTAGAACAATTTGAAAGGATTTTAAAATGTGAGAAAGGAGAGATTTGTCAGCAGGGAGGAATGAAAAGAGGGCTTGACTTGTATCTCAATTGTTTATTTAAAAAATAACTGAACAGGACGCCTGGGTGGCTCAGAGTTCTGACATCAGGCTCCTTGCTCAGTGGGGAGCCTGCTTCTCCCTCTGCCTGCTGCTCCCCCTGCTTGTGTGCGAGCACTCTCTCTCTCTCAATCTGACAAACAAATCTTTAAAATATATATATTTTAAAAAATAATAACTGAAAAAAAAACTTGAACCAAATACCTAATTGTTCACATTTGTTAAAATTTCTTGGCACATGTGTTGTATTCTCTCTACTTTTCTATTTGAGATATTTCATTGAAAAAAAACTAACCAGCGATACAAATTTCATTCTTATCCTCAATCTTATTATTTTAAAATATTTTATACATAATATATCTGAAGCATAATCTTTGGTTTATAGGGAAAATGGTTTTCTATATGGAGAAAGTAATTTATCAGTTTCAGCGTTAACTGCCAAAGGACAAAAGAATGTGCAATACTATTCATTTTCTCTTCTGGAGGAAAAAAAAAATGCTTCCTATCAACAGATATTAGACAATCTGAAAGTAGCCTTGACTACTCCCAGCTGACTTGACATTCTATGAAGCTGATATGATGAATATTGCCTGGAGGTCAATTCCTGGCAAAGTTATAGGAACAACACCTCAAGTGAAACTCTCTTGTAGGCAACTGAAGACTTGATAAAATCAAATAATACTGGGTTTTATAAAAACAAGAATGAGACCATGATTATGATTATGATAAATCTCAGTGGGAGAATTTGGGTTACCTATCAATGATTTTAATTTTGGCGAGAATGTTTCTTTTGAAAGAGGAATCCTATTGCAATTGATACTCCATTGAAAACCAGAGAGAACATTCACTCAAAAATGCAGCTCTAAAAAGATTTCTTTGAGCTTTTAGGATCCTGGTTTCTTTTAATAAGATCTAGTGATTTTATTCCCGCAAGAATATCTGATCTCTGATAGCTGAATTTCTTTAGCCCATTGGGAATTGGATTATTTTTACTCAATTGTGAAAGGTACACTTAATCTTTGTGAGTTGAAGAGACTCCTTACCCTAATTGACTCAATAGTCCCCAGGAGCAGTTTCTTTTAAAAGTTAAAATGTGATCTAATTTTCAAAGATAAATATTTGCCATTCTCTCATTAGATCAAAAGAATCTCACAGCATTCATTATCAGTTTTGTAAGGGTGGAAATTTAGACTCTAGATACAGTTCCTGTGATGATAATACTTCCTCAGACCTGGCCTACTAAAACCCAGGTGGACTAAAGTCTTAGTAGATCTTACATTAAGTGGTATTTTTACCTGGAAGGACCATGTTCTAGCCCAGCCCTTCAAAAAGCACATTTGAAACAACTTAAGACAACTATTAATTGAATGCATGTACCCCAGATACACCAAATAAGAAAAAACATCTTTTCCCATGCTGTTAACGTCATTTGTTTCTAAAAGGGAGAGAATAAAGAGATCTCTGAAACACTTAAGTAATTACTGTCAAAAACAGTTTATTATCAATTACACTAAAATAAAGTTGTACATTTTATAAACGTGTCCTTCAGTAATACGTATAACACTAAGTAACTCTACTCAGAACTTCTGTTCAACAAGTCGAGGCCACACTGTAGGGTTAAAACCATGCCTGGGTTCCATGTCTGGCCTTTCCGTTAGCTTTGTGACTGCAGCTGAACAATTTCCTTTCTATTCCTCAGTTTCCCCAACTGTAAGGAGTAAAGGGCAGAGTCTTGTCTACGTTATGTGACTCTGATAGTAGAATGAGAGGTTACACAGAAAGATTTTGATATGTGGGAGATAAACTCGTAAATAGCTGCTGTTTTCATTTAACTCACAGTTAATGATGTGGGAAAAAAGCAGAAGAAAAATTATTAAATTTCCCGACTACTTACAGCCCATTGACAAGTCCTTGAAACAGGCAGAGTGACATTTCCTTAGGGACTGAGCTGCCTCGATGTTACTACTTTGCTCAGGGCAACAGGTCATCTTAGCGACCCCTAGGATCCTATGAGTCTACTTTAACATATGAAAATTCCTTTGGAAACTGCCTTAATCTCTACTCCCCAAGATCCATGTTGGCAATCATCCCCCAAGCATGTGACCCTCCAGTAAACATCTGAAGGGTCTCATGACTCAGGTTTTCTTAGACGGTACTAAATAACTTCCCCGACAATAGCTAGCCTCCTCAAGGTCCTGGAAACCTTGCTTCCAGAATTCCATAGAGACTCATGCTATCTCTAACCGCTTCCCCACTTGAAAGTATATGATGGGCCACTCCTCACGACCCTAGTGCAGCTCTTCCTGCCCATGGGTCCTGTCCCTGTACTTTAATAAAACCACCTTTTTGTACCAAAGGCGTCTCAAGAATTCTGTCAGGGGTCTTTCAAGACCCTAACATCTTTTCCTAATCCAGTTAACACCTGATGGAAAGTCCATCTTAAAAAGAATGTGGTTCTATTTTGATTAAATTTAAAAATATTTCGACTAACTCTGTCAATTTTATGTTAAATGGCAGTGTTCTCCATGATTTCAAGCAAATTCCTGCCTCAGTTGTTTGACCATGTTTTGTATTTCCTTCCAAGGATAATTTTTTATCTGTTTTTGGCCACATCTAGAAAGAAAGAAACCTATCCAGGCAATTCCACAAGAGTAGATCTTAAAGTTTCACAACATAATGAGAAATTCTGCCAAAGGCCATTTGAAACATGTGGTATTTGAGAATCTGTCAAATAAACATTTTAATTAACCTTTTCTTCAGATTCCCTGAGGTCTGTTCTTATATTAAGACATCACAAACCAAAGTGCTTGGACCATATTATCTCAGGTGCTCAAAAAAATAATGCCTTTGCTGAGTTAAGATTTAGAGTATACCCAACACACGAATAGTGAAAGTGGCCGTAAGAAATGTTCATTGGAGCCATTTATTTTGAAGTCCACAACTTGTCAAGATTGTTTTTTTCTCAAACACCTCAAATGCAAGTGTCTTCTTCATAATTAATTCCTCTTTGAATTCAATTGGCAGGATAAAATACTTGTTTCTTGAAATGAATTTATAAGTTCCTCCCTGTCCCTCTTCCTCCTTCTAACTCAACTTGTTTATCCTTGGGTTGTAGGTTCCAGAAAAACCAGAGCTAATGTCAGTACCTGAAGGTATCAACTCAGTCCAGATTTCCTGGTAGCAGTACTTTCTCTGCTTTTCTTGTTTTGTTTACCTAAATACTCTGATTTCAGAATATCAGAGTGTATAAGCTGCCCCAAGACTCTTAAAGAAGTGCGTAACAGGGGGGCCTGGGTGGCTCAGTAGGTTGGGCATCTGTCTTCAGCTCAGGTCCTGATCTTGGGGTCTTGGGATCAAGCCCAGTGTGGGGCTCCCTGCTCAGTGGGGAGTCTGCTTCTCCCTCTCCCCCTGCTTGTGCGCAAGCAGGTGGGCTCTTGCATGTGCACGCGCTCTCTCTCTCTCAAGTAAGTGAATAAAATCTTTAAAAAAAAGAAGTGTATAACATCTAAAATTCACTGCAAAGTTAGTAAGTTCTATATAATACAATTTTAGAAAAGTTTTATTTCTTTCCTTTTCTTCTGTAACTTCTGTGGGAGCCCAGGGCAAATTCCTCTGCAGTGTAGTTACAGGTTTGCCTCACTGCAATCTGAAATACTTTCTCTCCTTTGTGCTGTCATTACATGCTTTCACCTTTCCCCCTGCTTTTAATTTCTCCCACTTCTTACTACATGCCTCTTGATTCTCAACTAGAAAGGCTATGATTTCTAAAACTTTACAGCTGAATGAGCTTGCCAGATACCTTCCTAAGAAATGGCAGCAGAGAAATACTCCCTTGTCTCTCCATTCCAGATTGACAAACCTACTACCTACATTTGGAATCCAGTCTCCCATCTTTGCTTTTATTTAATAGGATAATGCCGGCAGCAGAAGCGAGTCTCTCCACTTTCATCCCCATCCTCTCATCTTCTCTAAGACAGCATGACTGTGGTTATCCCCTATGTGTCCAAGCATTGCTCTCTGCCATATAGGCTTTATTCCCATGCACTCATTCAACAAATAGCTTATCATAGCCTACTGTATTCCAGACACTCTTCAAAGTACTGGGAATACAACATGGGACAAAAAAAGAAAGAAAAAATTCTTCTTCAAAAACGTCTATTCTAATCGAGAGTAGTATGTAACACATTTATTTTTAGAGAAAAATAAAGATGTGAGTATAACTAGTGAGCATCAGGAGTATGATCAGGGAAATTTCCTTCCTGGCAAAGGTAGTATTTGTGCAAAGACCTGAAGGATGACAAGAAAGTACATACCAAGTAGAGCAAAGAGTAGGTACCAACATCTGCTATTCTGTGTTTAAGAGAAGAAAAAGAAGTTGGGTTTGGCTGGTGTTGAGTTAACGAGGCACAGAGTAGCAGGAGAGAGAGACACGGGAGGCCGGGATGGGCAGGGCCATGAAGAACAACTACACTCCTGCTCTGAGTCAGATGAGAAACCTTAAGAGGGGCACCTGGGTGCACAGCGGTTAAGCGTCTGCCTTCGGCTCAGGGCGTGATCCCGGCGTTATGGGATCGAGTCCCACATCAGGCTCTTCTGCTATGAGCCTGCTTCTTCCTCTCCCACTCCCCCTGCTTGTGTTCCCTCTCTTGCTGGCTGTCTCTATCTCTGTCGAATAAATAAAATCTTAAAAAAAAAAAAAAGCTTAAGAGAGTTTTGAACATGGAAGTGATGGGACTTATGTTACATTTTCACAAAATCATCCTGGTGGTTCTGTTTAGGATAAACTGAAGTAGAAAATGTCGGCATTGAATGAATGTTTGTGATTATATAGAAAATCAATGAATTGGTTTCTTGTAAGATAACAGGATAACAACTGCCATCGATAAACAAAGTTTAGTAAATCTTAAAACATTAAGTTATAAGTTTCATCATAATGACTGTGAGCAATAATCAGCCTACCTACTATGCGTTCTTAAATTTTTTAAAATACACTGGTTTATTTCTGCATTGTTCCCAAATGCTATTTTTTTTTCTATTCGCAACACCAGTTTCTTCACCATAGGCTCCAAATTTGCAATGGTAACTAAGCAGCTGTGATTTGGGTAGAGTATATTGGACTTAAAAAAATCTAGGAGCCCAAGTATACTGGGGTCATTAATGAAAATTCATAAATGGAGAAAAGAGTAAGGAAGCAACTTAAGTTGTTTCTAAACTGCTGTGTCATATTTTATTATAGGAATATATCAACATTTATTTTTCCATTTTATACTTAATAATATTTATTTTTCATTTGGAGCTATTATAAATAATTCTTCAACTAATGTTCTTATCCATGATTTTTGGTGCACAGTTGTATGCATTTCTGTAGAATATATGCAAAGAAAAACTCAGATCAAAGGTTATGTGTATGTTTAGTTTGGGTACATACTGACAGTTTTTCAAAGAGTCAACTGTTTTTGTTTTTGTTTTTTAAAGATTTTATTTACTTATTTGACAGAGATAGAGACAGCCAGCGAGGGAGGGAACACAAGCAGGGGGAGTGGGAGAGGAAGAAGCAGGCTCATAGCGGAGGAGTCTGATGTGGGGCTTGATCCCGTAACGCCAGGATCACGCCCTGAGCCAAAGGCAGACACCCAACCGCTGTGCCACCCAGGCGCCCCAAGAGTCAACTGTTTTTTGTTTTTGTTTGGTTCTTTTTTCAGTACAAACCGTTCCAGTAATGGATGACATTCCCTATTGGTCCAATACTTGTGAATACTTCCTAGTATCAACAGGCTGATTTTTCCCCACTCTGATTATGCCTACTCATATCTCAGCTTTGGATTTAGTTTGCATTTCCTTCACCACTGATACTATTGTGAAGATTTCATATTTGTAATGGCCTTTAGAAAATGTTCTTTTGCAAAGCTCCCATTTAGATTTTTTTTCATCTTTCTATTATACTGTCTTTAAATCAATGTATGAGTCTTTATATATCATGGATATTGGTCCTTTGTCAGAAATATGGACTACAAATATCTTTCCCACACTGTGGTTTGCTTTTAATGCTCTTAATGGTATCTTATGATAAAAGATGTTCTTCATTTTCACAAAGTCAAATTTTTCAATATTGTCTTATATGTATATTTGTTCTGTGAGATGTTTATAAAATTTTGCTACTCCAGGGTCATAGAGTATCCCTCTATGTTATCTGGCAGAAGTTTGATATTTAGATCTAAAGTCCATTTAGAATTGATCTGTATGGTGTAAAGTAGGGATTGAGGTTCATTTCTTTCTGTTGAAATACCGAGTGATATATTGCTGCTGTTTTATTTTTTATTTTTTTAAAGATTTTATTTATTTATTTGACAGAGAGAGAGAGAGGCAGCGAGAGAGGGAACACAAGCAGGGGGAGTGGGAGAGGGAGAAGCAGGCTTCCTGCTGAGCAGGGAGCCTGATGCGGGCTCGATCCCAGGACCCTGAGATCATGCCCTGAACCAAAGGCAGAATGCTTAACAACTGAGCCACCCAGGTGCCCCTGTTTTAAAAATCATATATCATCTCTGCATCATAATACTACTTTTGTCATCAGATGACCATATATGTGTGGGTCTATTTATCTAATTTTTTATTCCATTACTCTGTCTTTACTTTCACTAACACCACACTGTGTTCAATACTGCAGATTTTGAATTAGTATTGTAATATAATTTCTCCAAATTTTGATATTTTAAAGCTATTATAGCTCTTCTCAGCACATTATTTCTATAATTCTTACATCATTCTGTTCATTTCCACAAAGTTTTAATTTTGATTTGAACTTAATTGAATATATAGAAAAATCAGGAGAGACTTGACACTTTATGCTATTGAGTTTTCCAATATATTTAGAAATTTTTAAAAGTTTCATTAATGTACAGAGATATTACACTTTTATTTTCATTTTTATTTAATTTTTAAATCTAGTATAATTAACATAGAGTGTTATATTAGTTTCAGATGTATAATATCGTGACTCAACAATTCTATACATTACTCAGTGCACATCAAGAGAAGTGTACTCTTAATCCTCATCGCCTATTTAAACCAACCCCCCACCCCTCTCCCCTCTGGTAACCACCAGTCCTCTATAATTAAGAATCTGTTGTTGTTGTTTTGTGTCTTTTTTTCTTTCTACATTTATTTTCTTTCTTAAATACCACATAAGTGAAATCATATGGTATTTATCTTTCTCTGATCGGCTTATTTTGCTTAACATTATGCCTTCTAGATCCATCCATGTTGTTGCAAATGGCAAGGTTTCATTTTTTTTTATGGTTGAGTAATTTTTCATTATATATATGTGTCACTTCTTTATCCATTCATCTATCAGTGGACAGTTATTTGGGTTGCTTCCATAATTTGGCTAGTGTAAACAACGCTGCAGCAAACATAGGTGTGCATATATCATTTCAAATTAATTTTTTCATATTTTAGGGAAAATGCCCAGTAGTAGAGTTACTGGATCATTTGGTAATTCTATTTTTAATTTTCTGAGGAACCAACATACTGTTTTCCACAGTGGCTGCACCAGTTTGCGTTCCCACCAGTTGTGCACTATTGTTCCTTTATCTCCACATCCTCATCAACACTTGTTCTTTGTTGTATTTTTGATTCTATCCATTCTGAAAGGTTTGAGGTGATATCTCACTGTGGATTTGGTTGGTGTTTCCCTAATGATGAGTGATATTTAGCATCTTTTCATGCATCTGTTGGCCATCTGTATGTCTTCTTTGCAGAAATGTCTCTTCATGTCTTCCACCCATTTTCAAATTGGATCACTTGGGGGGATTTTTATACAAGTTCTTTATATTTTGGGTACTAAGCCTTTATCAGATATATCATTTACAAATATCTTCTCCCGTTAAATAGGTTGTCTTATAATTTAGGGGGTTTTTTTCCCCTTTGCTGTGCAGAAGTTTTTTTTTTTTTTAATGTAACCCTAATAATTTATTTTTGCTTTTTCCCCCCCTTGCCTCAGGAGACATATCTAGGAAAATGTTGCTACAGCGATCGTCACAGAAATTACTGTCTGTGCCCTCTTCTAGGATTTTTATGGTTTCAGGTTTCACGTTTAGGTCTTCAATCTATTTTGAGTGTCATTCTTTTGCATACACCTCTTCAGTTTTCCCACCACATTAGTTGTAGAGATTGTCTTTTACTCATTGATGTTCTTGCCCCCTTTGTCATAGAGTAACCATAATCATGGCCATTTGAGCCCCTTCTAAAAGCACTATTTTTTACTCCTCTTTCCCCCCACATTTTGTGTATATGGCGTCATACTTTATATTCTTTTATTCTGTGAATTCCTTGTTGGATTTGATAGATACACTTGATTTACTGCCTTTATGCTTTCTACTTTTCTTAATCCTATTTATGGCCTTTCCTTTCCACTCAGAAGTTCCTTTAACATTTCTTGAAATTCTGGTTTAGTGATGATGGATTCCTTTAACTTTTGTTTGTCTGGGAAACTCTTTATCTCTCCTCTAATTCTGAATAATAGCCTTGCTGGATAGAGTATTTCTGACTGCAGGGGCTTTTTTGTTTTTGTTTTTGTTTTTTTCTTTCAGCACTTTGAATATATTATGCCACTCCCTTTCGGCCTGCAATGTTTCTGCTGAAAAATCAGCTGATAGCCTTATGGGGTTTCCCTTGTATGCAACTGTTTTCTTTTCTCTTGCTGTTTTCAAAATTCTCTCTTTATTACTACTTTTTGTCAGTTTAATTATTATGTGTCTTTGTGTAGACCTCATTGGGTTTTTTGTTGGGGGCCTCTCTGTGTCTCCTGGATCTAGATGTCTGTTTCCTTCCCAGATTTGGGTAGTGTTCAGCTCTTATATCTTCTAATAATTTTTCTGCCTCCTTTCTCTCTTCTTCTTTTTCTTGGACCCCTATAATGCAAATGTTATTGTGCTTGATGGTGTCACTGAACACCCTTAATCTAATCTCTTTTTTTAATTATTATTTTCCTCCCGTTCAATTCAGTTGCTTTCCATTACTCTGTCTTCCAGGTCACTGACCCATTCTTCTTCTTGCTCTAGTCTACTTTTTATTCCCTCTACAGTATTTTTAATTTGAGTTATTGAGTTCTTTATCTCTGATTAGTTCTTTTTTCTGTTGAGGATCTCACTGAAAATCTCTACTCTTTTCTCAAATCCAATGGGTATTGTTATGACCATTACTTCATATTCTGTTTCAGAAATATTACTTATCTCTGTTTTGTTTAGCTTTCTTGCTGTGATTTTATACTATTCCTTCATTTGAAATATAGTCCTTTGTCTTTTCATTTTATCTCTTTATGTCTGTTTCTGTGTTAGGAAAGTCAGCTACATCTCCTGTTCTTGCAGGTAGTGGCTTTATGAAGAAGTGATTCTGTAATGCCCTGCTGTTCAAAGTCCCCGTTGACTAGAACGTGGTACCTCAGGGGTGTCTCCTGTATGTTTTGTGTGATCCCTACTACTGTGGCTGAGTTGTATTTGCCTTCAATCCATTCATCTGCATGACTCTTTGCCTATTGTGGGCAAGGTTTGGTGCCTGTGTTGTTAGTGGGCCATTCTGGGGCCACCTTAGGCTTGGTTTGGGTCAGCTCAGGCATCTGCTGGAGCTATGTCAAATCAAACTGCTGGGTGCTCTCCCTCTGTTGTGTTCTGAGAGGCTTTCTTTGGTGGACAGGGTCTACAGTCAGACCAGATATTTGCCCCCAGTAGTGAAACTGGTGTGTGTAGTTATCTTCCCCTCTCCCCAGGGCAGAAGTCATTTTGGAGTGGTGCTGCCCCTGATGAGGATACCTTCCCACTGTCAGGCATATGGCACTGATTTGAATAGACTCCTGCCAAGGATGGGTTGGATGGGGTTTGACTGCAGGAGAATTAGGGGGTAGAACATGTAGTGTTACCAAGGTTTACACCAGTCTGCTGTGGGAGCAGACCTGAAGCTGCTTGGGAGAACTCCTGCCAAGGGTAGGTTGGAGTGCTCAGGCTGAGAATGTGGTGGCAGGGCATGTTGTTAGCAAGCTAGGTGGAGAGTGCTTGCACTAATTCCAGCAGGTGGCCATCTATCTGGGCTGGGAGCAGGGAAGGGAAATGGTGCTTGCCAGTTGTTTTATCTTGGAGAAGTTTCCTAAAGATCCCTGCCCCTCCAGCACATGTACTGAGATTAGTAATTAAATCTCCTTCCTGTATAGCCCAGGAATTTTTCAAACTGCTGCTTCTGTGTGGTATGGAGATATTGTACTTTTAAATATTTATTTTATTTATATTATTTCTAGGTATTTGATTAATCTCAGTTACATTTAAAATTATATCTTTTATATGCATTGTTATTTTTCACAGTTTTAAACTTATAGAAAAGTTGCTTAGTCAAAGAATTCCTATAACCCTTAATTCAGATTTGCCGATAGTTTATATTTTGCTACAGTTGCATTATTTTTCTCACTGTTTCCCTTTTCTCTCTCCTATTATTTTCCTCTGAGTTAAATGCAATTCATATTCAAATGTTATCAATTGTTCCCAAAAATGTCTTCTGTAGTCACTTTTTCCTAGTACAATATCTAACTAGGGATAATGCGTTACATTTATTATAGTGTCTCTTTTTAATCTTTAATTTTACGCAGTACTTCAGCTATACTTCGTCTTTCATAAATTTGGCATTTTTGAAAAATAGAAGCCAGTAATTTCCATTGTTTTGTAGAATGTCCTTCAATTTGGATTTATCTATCATTTCCCCATTATTAGATTTAGTTTATGGGGTTTTGAGGAGTGGGGTTCGGTGGGAGGGTCAGGAATGCCAAAAAGTAGTGTTATGTCCTCAGTGCATTATATAGAAGGTTCATGATGACAGCTTGTCCTGATTTTAGTAACATTAACTTTGGTCACTAGATTATGGCAATGTCTGTCAGTTTCTCCACTAGAGTGTTTATTTTTCACTTTATAATGAATAAGAGAGTTATGAGACAATACCATATAAATGCCTAGTTTCTGATCAAATTTTTACCCACTATTTTCATATACATTGCTAATTTCCTAAATCCATCATTTCTTTAAATAATTTCTAATGAATAATTTCTAATATATAATCCATTTATTAGTTGGTGTTCTACTGTAAGAAAGCATTTTTCCTTCTTTGCCATTTACATATGTATTTATTCACCTTATTTATTTACATCAGCATGGACTTATGGATTTAGGTTTTATTTAGTTGGTTATTTTCCATTACTGTTATCATTTATTTGTATGTTCTAATTGTCCTGGATTCAGTCAGTGGAAGTCTGTAATCTGTGTACTATTGACAAGTCCCTGTCATTTTCTGAGCACATTTTTACATTCTAGAAGCACAAATGTCCCTTACTCATCCTTCAGCCTTTTCTTCAGGAAGCTGAGATTTCTCTCCATGGAGGATATTGTTTATAAAGATTTGAATACTACTAAGGTTCATGCGTCTAAGCCCTCTAAAGTGAGAGGACTAGGGAATATGTTTATATATACAACATATGCTTTTATTATTGTATCTATCATCTATACATACATATTAGAATGTGTATATGTATGTATGTGTATTGATATTCAAAATTTGCAAATATGTATACATTTAAATGTATACTTTGTGTTCATATAAAAATACTGTAAGTTTGAGACCCATTTTCATATTTATTAGTACCTTGCTTGACAGTGGTAACTCTGATTCCCATTCTCAGTGAATGTATTCATTTCCATAAGCCTCAATATATAGAAATAAGTTTCAGAATTGTTAATAAAGACCACCACCAAAAAGGAGTCCTACTAACTAGAATCAATATTTGTTTAGGTGATTTTTTCCTTATTTGTTTGTTTGTTTGTTTGTTTGTTTTTGGTAAAATTAACCTGTAGTGAAAGCAAATTCACAATTTTAAATGCATAATTTAATGAGTTTCAGCAAATAGATAATATATCCCTGTCAAGATATACAACATTTCCTCACCCAGAAATTTCCCTCATGCCCTTTCCCAAGAAATGTTTCCACACTTGTTCCCTCATACACACATATATACACACGTGTATATGTGTGCATTATGTATACATGCACATGTGTGTATGTATATATAATACCTTCTAAGAGGTGGCATTTCCAGGGTCACTGTTAAATATCCTGGATATTCAATGAGGTCTTGTGATGGTAAAACCTTGAACGGCTAAGGCCACAATTGCATTATTTATGAATTGAATGTTTTTCAACAGTCTTTATAATTAGACTTTTGTAATTAAACACTATATAATGCAAAATTTTTATTTAGTTATTCTAGACAAGGTCAAGTCTTAGAATTGTAGAGAGTTCAAGTGAGGTAAGAATATTATTTCTTAGATTGCTGTACAGTGATATTTAACCATACATAATGGTTAATGAAGATGTCTCAGCGCTTGCCAAAATGTAATTTCAATGGATGTAATTCTGTTATCTATTGAATAGTTAAAGAAGAGTCACTCCTTAAAGTCAAGTTATATAGCATGTTCTATATCCAGCTTGTGATGCCAGAATAGAAAATATTCTTTTTTTTTTTTTTAAGATTTTTATTTATTTATTTGACAGAGATAGAGACAGCCAGCGAGAGAGGGAACACAAGCAGGGGGAGTGGGAGAGGAAGAAGCAGGCTCATAGCGGAGGAGCCTGATATGGGGCTCGATCCCATAACGCCGGGATCATGCCGTGAGCTGAAGGCAGACGCTTAACTGCTGTGCCACCCAGGCACCCCAGAAAATATTCTATGCATTTAACACTGATCCTTAACTTGGCTCTTCTGCCATTGATTATTTTAAGTGGTCTTTAATAGAAATCCTTGGAGTACACCTGCCATTTTTTTTCACCAGACTAAAATCTAGAATATTGGTATGTAAGCGTTGTCTTTATTATCTCTCTCACCTCTTTTAAGTGCCTACATATTCTTCCTTGATCCTCTCTTCTATTTGCCTTGTATGCTTATTCTGTTGCTGCTGTGAACCCTTATTCCTGCCTTTTCAAAATGTCCCCACGCACACAAAACTTAACAGATCTGTTCTTTTGGGAGCATACTTAAAGTTACCAGTCAAGTATACAATAGGTTACTCAAGTGAGGGTGCTAATAAATGTGTCAGCCAGAATTCTGTATATATATTTAAAAAGCACTTTAAATACTTTGAACAAAAATTGTAATACAAGGTGATAGAAATTTATAAAACTGTTGAAAATGCATAAAGGTAAGCGTTACAAAATTTGTTTTATAAAATTCCGAACTGCTAGAACTGCATCACTGAAGTGGGTAATCGATTGGAGGATGCTTGAAAGTCATGGACAAGACCCCTCTTCTGCCATCAGCTAATGCTCGCTTATGTACCTATAGATACTACCAAAATTTGTGACTTTTCTTCTTATTTATCTTCCACATCTCATATGCTAACTCCTTAGAAATGTATTCTAATGGCTATACTGTTGGGAGCAGAGTTTGAAAAGCAGAGTTTCAAGCTTTAGTCTCTGTTGAATATCAGGGGAGTTATCACTGATCGTCAGCACTACATCTCACATAGTAGACTTTTAAGTACCTCCTCTCACATAACTTTTTCATTTTGAAATCTGTCTTTATTATCTTAATCCATGGAGATTTGGTCATCTAATCATGTAAACCGGGATGAACCAATTGCCATGTATTGTTTCCTTAATGACTCAAATTAAGAACTAACTGGGTTTTAGTGTCCTAATCAATGGTTTTCTTTGAAGACGCCTGTAGGATTTGATGACACCAGATGCCATTTTTATTTTTTGTATCTGAAGCTTGATGGACAGGTCTAACTATCATTTAAATTTAGAATAATGAAAAATATCCAAAATTCTAAGCCCATCTCTTCTAAGGAATGTTTATTAGCAAAATGGATTAGATCAGAAAACAATATGGCATTTAAGGAGAACTTCAGATTTAGATGATTAATGTGGTTTAGTTAAAGATGTGGCACATGAGGATACATCTAAGAAAAAGTGCTAAATGGGGAGATTATTTAATGAGTGGGAAAGATAGTTACAGACTCAGAATCATTAGCCCAAATTGTCTAATTCCAAGATACAGTTTCTGTGTCAGTGGTGGCACAATTAGTAGCTATCCACACGACCAGCAAGTGACAACAGTACTCAGGTCAGTGACTCAGATCCTGGGAGGTTTGTCAGCAAACATTACAGACACTTCTGTTAAAATTGCAGAAGATCAAGTGTTCATGAGCAGAAGACACAAGTTTCAGGGTGCACAAGTAGAGACGACAGAATGAAAGACCCTGAAATGCTATATGAGATACAAGTTTAGAAAAGAAACCTGAAATCAGTGAAGAATTGGAGTAAATGCACCAATTTTATTTCTGAGGAAATGAGTTATCAGAAACACCTTCAAAAGAAAAAAAATAAATGAAAAGGAAACAGTATGACCACAGTTGCAGAGAAATTTCATTTACAAAGTCAGAGCAGGTGAATAGGGAAGTCACATTGATGCTGAATCACTGAGCTGCTAACTTCAACCTTTCCTTAAAAAAAAAAGGAGCAATGTTGCTGGGAAAATTGGACATCCACATGCAGAAATATCAAACTGTACCATTTTCTTACCCATATACAAAAATAGACTCAAACTGGATGAAAGACCTAAATGTAAGGAATCCATCAAAATCCTAAAGGAGAACACAGGCAGCAACCGGTGACCTTGGTTAAAGCAACTTCTTGCTAGACATGTCTCCAGAGGCAAGGGAAACAAAAGCAACAATGAACTACTGGGACTTCATCAAGATAAAAAGCTTTTGCACAGCAAAGGAAACAGTTGGCAAAACTAAAAGACAACTGACAGAATGGGAGAAGATGTTTGCAAATGTCTTATCAAATAAAGAGCTAGTATCCAAAATCTATAAGGAACTTATCAAACTCAACACCCAAAGAACAAATAATCCAGTCAAAAAATGGGCAGAAGACATGAACAGACATTTCTCCAAAGAAGACATACAATGGTAACAGACACTATGCATGTATGGCAAATTAATTTATGACAAAGGAGCCAGGACTATACAATAGGGAAAGGACCGTCTCTTCAATAAATAGTGTCAGGAAAGCAGACAGCCACATGCAAAAGAATGAAACTGGACCACTTACTGACAACATACACAAAAATCAACTCAAAATGGATTAACAAGTTGAACATAAGACCTGAAACCATAAAACCCATAGAAGAAAACATAAGCCATATACTCCTTGACATAGATCATGGGAATAATATCCAAAATATATAGGGAACTCCTACAACTCAATAGAAAACAAACAAAACAGTCTGATTAAAAAAAAAAAAATGGGCAGAGGACCTGAATAGACATTTTTTTTTTCCAAAGAAGACATATGGATGGCCAACAGGTACATAAAAAGATAATCAACATCATTAATCATCAGGAAAATGCAAATCCAAACCACAATGAGACATCACCTCACACCTGTTATAATGTCTATTAGTAAAAAGACAAGAAATAAGAAGAGTTGATGAAGATGTGAAGAAAAGGTAACTCTCATGCACTGTTGTTGGGAATATAAATTGTTACAGCCACTACAGAAAACTGTATGTGGATTCCTCAAAAAATTAAAAATATAACTGCCATATGACCTATCATTCCACTTCTGAGTATTTATCCAAGGAAAATGAAAAAAAACTAACTTGAAAAGATATATGCACCCCATGTTCATTGCAGCACAATTTATAATAGCTAAGATATATATAGATATATGTATAAATAGACATGTGTGCCTATATACATATAGACACACATATGTATACATATATGTGATAGAATATTATTCAACCGTAAAAAAATAATGACATTTTTGCCATTTGTGACAACATGCTTGGACTTCAAGGGCATTATGCTAAATGAAGTAAGTCAGACAGAGAAAGATGAATACCACATCATCTCACTTATATGTGGAATCTAAAAAAACCAAAAAACCTCAGCAACAGAGAACAGATGGGTAGTTGCCAGAAGTAGGGGGTAGGGGGTTGGAGAAATCAGTAAAGGGGATCAATAAATAAGTAAGTAAGTAAGTAAAAATAAAATAAAAGGTCATCAGGGCAGCCTAGGTGGCTCAGTCAGTTAAGCATCTGCCTTTGACTCAGGTCATGATCCCAGGGTCCTGGGATGGAGCCCCATGTTGGTCTCCCGCCTTAGTGGAAAGTCTGCTTCTCCCTCTCCCTCTGCTGCTCCCCATGCTTGTGCTCTCCTCTCTCTCTCTGTCAAATAAGTAAATAAAATCCTTAAAAAAAAAAAAAAGGTTGTCATTGGAGAGAGCAATACTACTCACAACAACAAATAACCCTTCACATCACACAAGCAATACAAAAGAAGTTTTGCTCACATGAGTCTAACAGGAGCCAAATGGCTGCCTTACACCTTGCAGCTACCACAAGAAAAACAGAGAGAGCCATAGGATTTTTCTGGCTGCTCTGAAGTGTCAGGCCTGTGAGGGGCCACATCAATCCCATTGACATCCCATTAGTCAGAGTTCAATCCATAGGTTCGTGCACAACCGAACCCCAACAGAGGCTGGGAAATCTTGTCGCCTGTGTCTAGGATGAGGCATGTATAGTTTATCTTATGTTACATTTGGTTCATTTTTAGGCTTGCAACTCAGACTTCAATAGTCCCACGGGACGGGCTGTAGAGCAGCTTTGATTCCAACAAACCTCAGTTTTATCTTGGAGGCAAGCTCTTGTAATGGATTTACAGAAATAAACTCCCCTTTAGTTTGATTAAAGATGCTTCCTCCCTGAAGTCTTGTTCTTTCTAATCTTAATTGTCTTTTTATCAAAATAATAAATTATCTATCTTGTCATAGCAAGGGGCTTGTAAAGTTATATACCTCAAACTGAAAGGAACCTGGAGATATCGCAGGAAATCTCTGTACAATTTAACATCTTCACGGCTCTTTACGTTTTATAGATCTGGCCGTTGTGACCCAGAGAAGTTAAGCAACCGTGGGAAATCCGACCAGGAAACCTCACCCCCTCCTCTATTTCTCTTTAGAGTTCCTGTAACTTAGCTTTTCGAAACTATGTCTCATTAAGATTGTCTTTCATTGCTTTAGTGGCTGGTACTTTTGTTGCAGGGTTTCTTTTCCTTAGTGCCTGGCAGTTCTTGGTCACGCCACTTCAAAGAATGAGGAGGTAGACCAGATGAAGGGTGGTGGGCAGCAAAGCAGTTTATTGAGCCGTAGTACAAAACTCCCAAAGAGGGAGGCGACCCAAGAGGGTTGCCACCAGAGTGTCTACGTCTAGGGGTTTTTATGGGCTTGTTGGGCTGTTTTAATCAGATTAACCCCCCATGAGCCTGTCATCCAATCAGGTTTTTGTCATCCACTATTCATGTGGGAAAGGGTAGAAGGCTCCTTCCAGGGTGGTGTAAAATCCTTTTTAGGGTGGTTTCCTCCTGGGGTTTGGGGGACTTGTCCCTGCCTGCCTTTCTTCCAACCATCCTTCATTACTTTTACTCCATCTTTTTTTTTTTTTTCTTGTTTTACAAAGCCACTCCATGAATATCATTTCTCTTAGAGCTCAAAACTACCATCCTTAAAGCCAAAAGCCTTAGAAGGGCAAGGCACCTAGGCTTTACATTTGCATTCTGGACCTCTTCATAACAAAGGAATTTTCTACAAGTCTTCTTTTATTTTTCATCTCAATTTCATTTGTAATAAAGACTGCATATGTATCTAGTGCTTGTTCCTTCTGTTCTCTTTTATGCATAAACAAGAATTTACTTAGTTCACGCTTTACACTTCAACTCTTTTCTTCCAAATGCTATTCAGGCAACCAAGATATAGGCTTACAATTTTTTGTAAATGGCCACAACCTATTTCTTTGACTTGTTAATGATCATTGTAATTATGTTAGATGTGAGCAATGATATGAAACATTGCGGTGTAGGAGCGAACAGTCAGAAAAGAATTCTTGAGACATCTTCGGTGCAAAGAGTGATTTTATTAAAGCACAGGGACAGGACCTGTGGCAGAAAGAGCTGCACTGGAGTGGTGAGGAGTGACTGATTATATACTTTCTTGTTGGGAGGGGGTTAGGGATAGTGTAAGTCTCTCAGGAATTTGGAAGCAAGATTTCCAGGAACTAGAGGGCCTAGCTGCTGCTAGGATAAGATCATTTACTACTGTTCAGAAAACCTTAGTCATGAGACCCTTCAGATGTGTATCAGTGGGCCATATGCCTGGAGGGTGATTGCCAACATACATTTTTGGGGGAGGGAGGTGTCGGGTAAGAGATAAAGGAAGTTTCCAATGGGATTTCCATATGCTAAAGAAGACTTGCAGGATCCTAGAGGTCCCCTAATGTCAAGCTAAAGTTGCCTTTTGCCTCTAGCAAAGTATTAACATTGAGGCAGTTGAATTCCTGGAGGAAGGTCACTTTTCCTGTCTCAAGTACTTGTCTCAATGTGCTGTTAAGTTATAAGGAAGTTTAAGGTTTGTTTGTTTTTTTTTTTTTCTGTATTTCTTTTGTCTTTGTTCTCCACATCAGACAAAATATCTTGAAGAGATGCTATTTTCTACTTTTCTCTGTGTGTCTAAACTAATCTATGGGAGAAGCATTAAAGTGAGCTTTTCTTGATGAATGTGAGTTTACTTAATTCAGAATTAAATAATTTAAATATCTTTTGAGACTTTTTACACGCCATTCTACCATCTTCATAGTGTGGCTCCTGAAATACTACGATGTAGTATTTGAAATATTTTGAACAAACACTCTGAAGAGTTTATCTTAATTTGATCAGATCATTTAGTCCCATTGATTAGGGTCCTCAATTAATATTTCTCCAAATCCATATCACTGAAAAGTAAATGTGGTTTCAGTGGTACGAAAACACATGCCCTACGTTATTATTTCTTTTATATCAGTGGGTTTGGTTCTTAGATATAGATATCATGAATGTTTAATTAATCTTAATTTGTCTGATTGCTATAACTAGCAATATTTGCAGGATTACCTTATGTGATTAAATTTGCATTTTTACATCTGTTTCAAGCTGAGAAGATGATGTGATGTTTCTTTTTACAATTACTCATTTGTTTTAAAATTACTTTAAATGGTCTGTTGTGAACTAAGAACTGATTCCAAGTGTGGAAACAAATGAGTTTCAACACAGTTGATTTAACCTCTCTTCGACTAGTCCACAAGGATAGTAAATGCTGCATAGGTTCACTTTATTTGTAGGAGGCAAATCTAAATTTTATTTAAACGTTTATTTGAGCTCAGGTCTCTTAAAATTTCTAAGAGCAAAGTTTTGGATACGTGAAAAACTAGCTCTGAACCAAGTCATAACAAAAGAGATCATTTTACTAATTAGAAATTCTAAGTCACGTGAAGCTTTTTAATTTCTAATATTTATGTCATATTTCTTAATGTTATAAAAATGATTTCGTGTAACATAAAGCTGGCAATTAATTAAGTGGCATAGTTTTCTTTAGGATTTTAATCCTCTTGTAAAACAAAACAAAGGAAATATAAAAGCAAACCTGAAACATCAGTAAGTTGCTTCAATCATAACAACAAACTCTTATTGCTACATGTTACAAATAATTAATAAGACTTCAGGGAACAAGGAAGTATGTAGATGTCATAAAACTCAAGTCTACACTGGAGGGTCCAAATTTTGTGCGTATGTGGGTTTTCTTATCAGAGTCAAAGTGCTTCATTTTTGCAATTTAAAGAATAAGGCAGTTGCCCTAATCCAATTCCTTTATTTCCTTTAAAGGGAGTATTAGTTTACATTTAAGAGAAAGTCATGGAACCTATGCAGTATAAAAACTTCTCTTTTTTGAGAATAATCATAAAACACAGCTTTGTTAGGTATGTTTTAATTTCAGATGTTCATCTTTTTTTTTTTTTCCTTTCAAATTTAATGAAACCCCCTAAAGCATGAAAGCCTAGAAACGCCATTCTTGGAGGATTTTTTAAAAACTTCTCAGGAATGTCTATGTGAATTTTTATCAATATTCATAAACCACTTGAGGATTTTTGGTTACTAAGGATTACTTTATTGGAACCAGAGTACACTGCAGATCTCTCTAGGACATCTTGGTGACTGTGTTTCAGGGACCCTTGAATAAAAAGCAAAGTAAAATCAGATTGAGAGTGGGAATGGTGTCAGGGAGATGGAAGGGACCGCTCTGAGAATTTTTAATTGCCGTGTAAGCAACAGGGCAGAATAAAGTGTGTGTTAGATAAAGCTGGGCCAAGATATACAATTATATCTGTCGTGAGTGAAATGCAGCGACTAACTGGGAAGGCGAATCTGTTGATGCCTGAAAGACCACACACGTGGGGAGGTGGCGAGCTTTTCAGGAGGCTTTGTTATCCCAGCTGGGCACGGAGAATGAGAATAGCAGCTCAGCCCTCACACGTATCAGTTTACCTCACTGACATTTCTAAGCTATGAAATACTTGATTTTTGTAATCCAGCAACTATGAGACATCATTGCTCAGAAGTCACTTGGATCGGGCAATGCTGGTCTTAAACTGTATTAGGACCTCTAAGGTTTTTCATGACCAAGACAGCGAATGTGGCATTAATTGTGTGACTTGCAAACTGGAAGAGAATTCAATCCTGTAAGGTACTAAAGTCAGCCCAACTGTATAAAATAGGTATCCTGAAAATGGGTACAATAACTTATTGTCTAAAAGTAAAATTGCTCTTAAACAACTTCTTTTAATGAATCTCATATAGTGCAAAAGGCAATCTCTTTTCTTCTTGTAGAAATAAATCTTGCAAATCTGAAGTTTGATAGACTCTGGTTGGCTTAATTAAGGTTAGTACAAGCTCAGAATTCTTTATCCAATACTCTTGAGACCCTTGAGACCACTGTCTTTTTATTTTGGAGAGATTTTCTTGTTTTAGAAAGGTAATACTGTGTATATATCATATGTTAATTAATACCCTGGGGCCTAGGGCAACACCCTATATTCAAGTATATTAGTATTTTTGCAGCGAAATGTATGAATATTCACAGTAGGTGGGATAAGGACCAAAAATAGCTTAATGTGAGATTGGAATAGGTTTTGCTGCCATAATATGTCACAAATTTACTAAGATATTTATGACACACAGAGCTTTTAGATATTGGAACTGTATTGGTTCAAGTTAGTCATTTAGGGATCCAAAGGTTCTCCACTTTCCTTTTGGGAATGTAATGCAATTTCATAAACATTGGAGGGACTCCTTGCAAAATAAAATATTTACTCTCAAGTGACAGTAGAATGACTTTCAAAAATCATCTTTGAGAAAGATATGATTGATTTAAATTCCCTCCATAGTATAATTAACTAACATAAGACCATTTTCTGAGAATGTTTTGATAATAGGGTCAGAATGAGGACAAGAAAAGGGAGATTTTCTTTCAAATTTGGAACACCCTGAGTTCACTGTCTCCTTGTCTGAACCCATTCAAATATTTCCCCATCCACTTTTTGCTTTTTAAGTCATGTCAAGGAATTTGAATGGTTTCCTAATCATAATGGAAATTCATGGAAAGCTTACGTAAGAAAGTGATCAAATGAGATCTATATTTTTAGACATCATCGTAGAAAAGGGAAAGAGACAGGTATTGGAGCAAAGGAGGCTAATTAAGAGGTTATTGAAAAAAAAGTAAGTGAGATATAATGGTCCGGAACTGCCAGATACCACAATTCAAAAGCTACGAGGCAGAACCGACACAACTTAATGCTTGTTTACATATGGTGAGTGACACAGGAGTCAAGAAAGGCTCTGAGACTTCTAACGGAATGGTGATGTCTTTCACCGAACTAGAACATAAGATTGTGTGCGTGGAGGGAGGACGGAAGGAATTGACAGAGTAAGCTCCGTGCTGAACATACTGAATTTGAGGTCTCCGTGTGATATCCAAATGGAAGCATCCAGCAGGAAGTTAGCTGTAATGCTTGCAAGTTCAGGGGAGATGTACAGACTCATGATTTAAATATTTTCTCAGGAATATATTGATGTTAAAGATGGTGCAGGGAGAACGTAAAGTGAGAAGTGAACCCTAAGGTGCACCATTCATTACAGTCTGATCTCAGGAAGAGGCACCTACAAAGCTGACTGGAAAGAAAGAGTCAGATATTTTTTTGCAAAAAACCCAAAATGCACAGTAGCTTGTATAATACAGTAAGAGGGTGTTTTGAAAAGATCATATTGTTAGACAAACAAATTAGTTATTCACTGAAAAGGGGATGAAACTTGTTTACTGGATGTCATGGCAAAGAGGTCATTAATAGCCATAGCGCCGGGCTTCGAGGGGGGGCGGGCGGTTGCGGAAGACAGACTAGATGGCCCTGGGCTGCTGGAGAGGGAAGAAAATGGGCGTGAAGATGACCGTGGAGGCAGGATAGTAGGCAGATCAGAAAAGAAAAATTAACATGGAGAGACTGAGGCTTGTTTAAAAAGAGAATTAATGTATAGAGGAATATTGAAGACCTAGGAAAGACAGAAGTAGAACGAGGTTCCCTGGGAGGGACGACATGCAGGAAATTTTATAGGCTTGGGTTGCAAAGTCTCCAGTTGATGGCTTCTGTTTTCCCCCAAGAAATAGGAGCTCAAAGAGAAAGGAAGTTTGAGGTGAAAAGAGAACATTTGAAATAGCAACTGGGAAAACTACAAGTGAACTGATGATTGAAACAAGAAAATTTCAATATCGACTTTTTCAGTGGAAGTTGCAGGCTGACTTTACAGGGCCTGGTAGTGTCCATCTACCAATTAATTAATTTTTATTTGGAAATACCACTGAGGAAGAATAACGGTGAATGCTCTATGTGGAAGATGGCTAGCGTTGCCCAAAATTGAAACCGAAAAGTATGTTGTGGTGAAATTTATATGGATTTTTAGTTTTTTAAAAAGTGAAGAAAATGAAATTAAACAGAGAATTTTATGGAAGTTTGGAAATAATCGAGTAGGAATAAATAATGAACTAACCCCGTTCTCCTCTAGTAGCATTAGCAGACTGGTACCAGGATGAATGCTATAGATATAATATAGGATATAGTTGATGAGGCATTTATTTGCTAACCTTATATAAACTCCACAAGTGATCGGTCTGCTTTTTATGTTGCTGCAAAGAACAGCTAAGACCATTGTTGGCAGAGAATAAGTTTACAATACATATTTGTTGAATGAATTGATGAAGAACCTTGTGGACAGAGATGTGAATGAACTAGACAGGCATGTAGATTACATATTAAGAGTGTTAGCTATGGAATTAATGTCAGTCTGGAGCAAATCTCTACTTGCGTGTCCTTTCTGATCTTGTCTGGTACAATCTGGATGAGAAAAAGACACCATGGTTATACGGTTTTTATTTGATATGCAAACAAAATGACGAAGTAGAGTAAATAGGAAATCTTGTATTTCCACTTAAATTTAAGTGCTCAAGTACAGGGTGCAGGAAGGTTAACAAAAGATAAGCTCCTTGTGGCATCAAAGGCATACCTGTTAAAAATTAATCCAATTATGATTCCATCCCCCCAAAAATAAATAATGCTTTTATTTAAAGCAGCAATAGTGTCCTGTGCACTGGTGTGAACACATTTGAAATACTGTGTTCAGTTTCCTGAGCCATTATGGGCATTCAGACAGAGATTACGTGGAAAATAGTCACTAAGATTTCCAAAGGGCAGAAGGAAATGAGGATGGTGAGTGTGAAGAATGAGAGGCATAGGGAGAAAATCACAGCGTTGTCAAATATAACAGAAGAAGTGATCATTGGTAGGTTGGAGACCTTCCCTCCTAACGGAGGGGGTCGGACTCACTGACCTTTAAGAAATTGTCATACTATAAGATTCTCTCCCTTGTTTGTCCTAAAGGAAACCTACAGGGTTTTAAAGAGAGATACAAGTCTTAAACATTTCTATTCTTTCTCACTAGAAGGAATATCACAAAAGCAATCAGTTCCTCTTCAATTGAATCTTTTCAATAAGATATTTTAGTTTCTCAATCTTTTTCAACCAAACGTATTTTTTCCTTATAAATGTTTGTCTGCCTTGCAGGGGAAGGAGAGTTACAGTTAACAGATTCAAATTTACTGTGTGTAATCTTGTCTTTCCTACATTTATGGAATATGTATATTTTCCTAGGAGATAAATTTGCTTTCAACCAAAATATTTGAGACAGTGTACTGTAGATTTTTCATATTTGGTTTTCAGGTTTCTTAAGTGAAAATGTAAGTTATATTGTTTATCTGAATCAATTTGAAACAATCGCTAGTTAATGAGGAATATATATCGGTTCAACTCACAAAAATGGTTCAGATATTCAGGTCAGAATGAATACTACCAAAACTGTAAAATAACATTATCGTGTTTATTCTAAATACTTTCTAATGGTCTGCTTTCATATAAATATATAACATAAAAATGGAATTAAGCCAGAGTTGATGCTTATGTCTAGCAAGTATTTTTTATACCTGAGATTTTACTAATAATATTTATATCTACTAAAATCCCCGTGTATACTTTGTTTCTGATGTTTTTCGGAATGAAGTATATAGTTTATGCCTTTAAAGAGAAGATTACATTAATTAGAATTAAGATTAGAAAAAAGGGACAATTTCCGATTTATAGATAGATGATTACATTTTGAAAACTGTGATTTTTAAAGATTCACAGTGAGAGTCTGTTAAACTGATTATAGGTATGTTTTTGTGTCTTAAATCCCTCAGTCTATTTGCACAATTTTCAGGTTAGCTGTAAATATACAGAAGTCCCCCCCGCTTATCTGCAGTTTTGCTTTCGTAGTTTCATTTACCTGCGGTCAGCTGGGTCCAGAGGCAGATACCCTCCTGACGAATCATAGGTCAGCAGTTGTCCGACACTGCGTCACAATGTGGGCTCACTTCGTCTCCTCACGTAGGCATTCTATCATCTCACAGGTTCACAAGAAGAGGGGTGAATGCAGTGCAGTAAGATACTTTGGGAAAGAGAGACCACATTCACATAACTTTTATTAGAATATATTGTTATAATTGCTTTATTGTCATTCATCTCTTACTCTGCTATTTTATAAATTGAAGTATATCGTACATATATGTATATATAGGAAAAGACATGGTATATAGAGGGTTTGGTACTATCCGTGGTTTCACACAACCACGGGGGTCCCGGAATGTATCCCCATGGATAAGTGGGGGACGACTGTAATCTGCATCTAACCGCCACCGTCCATCCCTGAACTTTGTTGTCCTGGAAATAATATGAATTAAAAATCCAGACTCAAATTTCCTACAGAAATACCTTAGTGTTTACACAGTATTAATAACGTGGGCCTTGACCATGAAAATTAAATAAATTACAGTTTTAAAATATTTAGGTTAAGTTATGTATATATAAACAAGATTTTTAGATTGATTTTTTCACTTTTTTTTTTTTTTGACCAGGTAAAACTTTTATTTTTCTTGGACCAGACAGAAATCTTTACATAGGGAACATTTAAAATCATTAATGAAAGACAAGATTGCCTTAGATTATACAATCATTTTTAAAAACATACTTCTGTCTGAGAAATTGAGAACCAAATGCAAAACGAGTTCAACTGAATTCAAGAAGGGAAACTGCAAACCATCATTTGGAAAGTAGTCTTATGGATTAATTTTATACACATTACTTAACTCTCTCCTGTCATGAAGTTTGTCTTTTATATTTTATTTCTCCTCTGTAATCACACAAGTGCAGTGGCAAGTATTGTGAAAAGGAAAGCACTATATTGGAAATAGTACTGTTTGTCAAAACACTTGGGTTCTACCCTTATGCCCCTATTTCCTGCTATAGCATCCTGAATTAGCCTCTTACTTTAAGGGGTAGTTTCTTTCAGCTGTCTAATGGACAATGGTATGTTCTTAGTTTATTTTCCAGGGTTTATGGTAAAGTGGAATTACAAGCCCACTACAATGGAAATCAAACATGTTATGAAAATAAATGCTATCATGCTAAGATCCATCTCGCTGTATACATGCATTTGTATATTTTTCCCTAATCTGTATACTCACAGAGAATGTTTTCTGAAAATATTTTGCTCCAGATTCCTTTCTTATGTCAAAGTCAGTTCCTACCATATGTGTATAATATTCTTGTAAAGTAAGGCAAATGATAGAATGGAATTTAATGCATTTTTTTAAAATACTAAAATCAGGTGTTTGTGTTAAATTGTTTTGTCCTTTCATTACTTTGTTCATCACTAATGAGTCTCTGTGCCACTGTTTGTGAAGGTGCTTGTGCCAAGGCTGGTTGGGTATTGGTGTAGCATTTTCCTTTGCAAATTTTGCAGCTACTCCAGGCCTGAGCCCAGATATTTGAGGAAAAAATGTCAGTAGTCCTCATGGTGTGTGGTCTCCTAATGAGCTATTCAGTCCTGCACGCTGCTTCCCACACTCTTGCTGACAGTTGGTTTTAACTTCTAGGCAAAATTTGCATTGCCTGTAGCTCAATGGAATTATATACAGAACATATGAATGAGTCATGAAGAGATTTCCTCCAGAAAGGTTGGAGTGGAGGGCGTGGATTCTTATTTCACTGAACCTCACTGGAATCAACGTTTATTATCTCATGCACAGAACGGTCTAGTGGAAAATGTTTTGGATTAGGTGTTAAAAACTCCAAGTTACATTCTGAGTAGGCATTTTAGGTGTGCTCTTTGAGGTGTGTCACAGCTTCTCTGACCTCCATTTTCTATCTTTGGGGAGAGGGTAGAACTACATAATTTATAGGTTTCTTCTAAAATTATTGCTTTTATAATTCAAATATTCTAGATAAGTTTCTGTCTTTGAAAAGCATTCTGTTGAAATCCATGTGGGCGGGTCTTTCTATCCTTTTCAGTACCTCTGAGGGAGGTTCTGAAATTGGCTTCTCGAAGTCCCTGTTGGAAAGGGCTATTATTTAGGTAACCTCCCAGACTGAAATATGACCCTTATTATCATGTGTCATGCCAAAATAAAAGAAAGGTTGTGAAAGGCTCTTTGCTGTATGATTGTAACAGCTGCTGGTATAAGCATCTTAGAGGAAAGGAGAGAATATATATGTTTTGGTTTTCATGGAAAAAGAATGATTTACAGCTTGGCTTACCTACTTCATCATCATGCTCAACATATAGCTTAAAAATTTACTGTCTAGATCAATAAAACACTATTGTCTAGGGAGAATTTAATATTCTGCATTTTTAGCGTTTCAGAATGTATAGACATGTATATATACACGATCCAATGTTTAAAAAAGCAGTTATACAGAATACAAATATTCCCATTTCTCCTCCTTCCATTACATAAGAGCAACAAGTTATTTACTTGACACTTTGATAATGCTATTCTCCTTCTTTTTTTCTATACAATCTAAAATCTTTGTGGGTCTTTCAAGATACTCAATTGTCTGGGTGTATTTCACTGGCACAGCCTTTTCCCTATTGCTTACCTACCTCTGCCCATTGTTCCCGTTAGTCCTATCTTCTTCTTTCCTTCTCTGCTCCTTTCCTAATTCCCACCTTCACATCTTTGCCAAGAATGCATTTCCCCTACCTAAAATGACCATCTTCTCTCTTCCCACACAAATTACACATCTTTTTTAGAGTAATAAATCACTTTATTACGTTTTAAAAATTAAACCTTTCCATTACAGCAAAAATCAGGCATATCCAAACACTGAAAAAGCAATGGATTACTTCAGATCTTACCACTGATTAAGTAATAAGTATTGCGTTCAGTGAACATTACTTGAGACATTTCTCTGTGCCTGTGTAAATGCCTATCCTGGCTGTTAAAAATGCCATCAGTAAAGATTCCTCTGTAGTTTAAAAAAAATTACTGAAGCGTTATGAAAGACAGACTCATTATGTTTTCAGCCATGAAAACATTTTAGATACCATGGATTGTCCCAGTGGCTCTGAAGAATCATGCTGCACCTGTTCCAGCTTACCATGGTCTTCCTCTTCTTGAACCCTCATTGTTCTCTGACAGTGCCTAAACATTTAGATCTTACCGCACTCTCATTTTTGTGCCTTTTCATTTCTGATGAAATGAAATCAAACTAGATTTTAGCTTTCTTAAGAGCTCTGTCATTTTTCTTTGTATTTCTCTCAGCCTCTGCCTTATTCTTGCCTGTCCGTCCCTTGGAAACTCAATAAATATTTGTTAGCTGAGCAATTAATAGAATTAAAGAGTATATGTAAGTTTTGTATTAAACATTGATTTTTGTCATCTCTGCATTTCTTCTACATCTTTCTTTTGAGTAATATCCATTCAGGCCATTAATGGCCTAACTTCTTGGCAAAATATAATCCCCTGTGCCCAATAGTTGGTTCCAGAATGGGTATATAAATTCAGCTGGTCCAATCAGACTAATGCTTAGGATTTTTCTTCGATGGTTAAAGAAAAGGAAGCTTTCTCTTCTTCTTGCTCTGATATGTGGGGATAAAGCTTGAAAATGCTGCAGCCTTGGCCATCACTAGGTAGGTCAGACTGAAGAAGATGCCAAGAGAAAAAGGAAGTTTGTAACAAGAGTGTATCCGAGAACCTGAGCCATTGGAGCCCAGATTAATCTACACCTGAATGTGTTTTCTGAGTCAGTAAACTCTCTACATTGTTTAAGTCACACTGAATTAAGTCTTTATGTATTATTTGAAAATTAGTTCATCCTAATTGATACTTACATCCAGTCGATACTTATACATAACTTTGCATAAGATAATTTGTAGGAAACATAATATAGGAAGGCACATACCATATTTTTATGTGTTTAAGAGGAAGTTTTGAGGGCTACCCAAAGACAGTGCTATAGGATTTATTCCAATTCTTCATTCTTGCATTTATAAGGGTCTGTGGATGTGTGTGTGTGTGTGTGTGTGTGTGTGTGTGTGTGTGTGTGTGTGTATGAGAAAGAGAGAGATTCAGCAGAAGCAATACAATCAGTTGTAATTTGTTCTTTAAAAAATATGTTCTTTGAGAAGTTGGTAACCTAATTCTAAGGAATAAAATATTTGAAGTCAGTTAATCAAATGATGGTCTTAAAATGATTGTAGGAAGCATCAGTAGGATGACTGAGTATTTATAAAATGTATTATAAAACCATAATACTTGTGTGTATTATTTGGTAAATATTTTCGTTTAAGAAATTATTTTCTCACTTTGAAATTTCTGCTGTCTGCAAAAAAAACAATAGCTTTTTAAGCAGTCAGTCGGAGTGACTGATAGTCTGTTTATCTGACTTTCTTTCTCTTGCAAGGTAGGCATTAAACCCCAGGCCAAACACTTTAGATTTTTATGGGTTGTGAAACTACTTTGTAACTCAAGGGTGAAATAGTTGGCTTTGGGAAGGGAAAAAAGAAAGGAAAAGAAGTCGAAATGCATTCTAAATGTGGTTGACTACTGCCATACCTTCCTGCTAAACATTAGCACGTTGTCCAGAAATTCAGGTTTTCAATGTTGTAAAATATAAAATATTATTATCCTAACATTAGAACATGTTCTTAAGGCTTTTAATGGTGATCACAGGGCATGTTCTAACTCTGGATCCTAAAGGCTTTTTGAGGGAGCACATCTCTCCCACTAGCCCTTGGTTCCGGCAGAGTTTTAAAGGTAGGAGAAGGTAATCGTGGTCCCAGAACTTTACTGTCTGGAACTACTAACAAGTACTTCTAACAAGAGCAGCTGGATGGCACCATTTTGGATGAAAACATATCTTAATAATTCCTTACAAAGTAAAAATACATGAAGTAAGAAAATTGAAATGTTGGAAGGAGGAACAATTTGAATATAGAAACATTCTGCTGATTGATTAACCCCAGTTTGTTCGTTCGTTTGATTGATTATGTTCGGTTAGCCAGCATATGGTACATAATTAGTTTTTGATGTAGTGTTCAATAATTCATTAGTTACGTATAACACCCACTGCTCATCACAACATGTGCCCTCCTTAATACACATCACCCTGTTACCCCCTCCACCTGTCCTCCTCCCCTCTGAAACCCTCAGATTGTTTCCTGGGGTCCATAGTCTCTCATGGTTCATCTCTCTCTCTGATTTCTCCCCCTTCAGGTTTCCCTCCCTTCCCCTATGGTCCTCTGTGCTACTGCTTATGTTCCACATATGAGTGAAACCCTATGATAATTGTCTTTCTCTGCTTGACTTACTTCACTTGGCATAATCCCCTCCAGTTCCATCCATGTCGATGCAAATGGTTGGTATTCATGCTTTCTGATGGCTGAGTAATATTCCATTATAACCCCAGTTTTTGATATTCCTGTTTAGGGGTGTTTTCTTGTTGATTTATTCATTAACAATTATTTAATGAAGACCCCCTGTGAACCAGGAACTCTTCTAATGGCTGGGTATGAAAGTCGCTTCTCTTATGATGACTGTGGTCCACTAAGGGAACCAGACAATAAGTAAGATAAATAAATGTAAAATATAAAGTAGATTAGGTGATGATAAGAACTAAAGGAAAAAAGTGCAAGAAGGAAGAGAATTTAAAGTGGTGATACGGGATGCGTGCGTTTTTTTTGGAAGAGAAGACTAAGGAATACCTCATTAAAAAGTTTCTGAGTAAGGGTCTGACAGACTGCAAAAAGCAGCAGCAGGAATGTCAAGCAAAAGAGCATTTGATGCAGAGCCAACAGCATGTGCAAAGGCCCTGAGGCAAAAGCATACTTAGCAAATAAAGGCGAAAAAAGTAGTGTAGTAGAAGGTGAGGTCAGAAAGGCAATGGGGACCAAACCTTACCGTTAAGGACAGCTGAGAATTTTAGCTTTTACTCTGAGTAAATTGAGAAGCCATTGGATTCCTGCATAATTGGTTCTATTGCTTTTACTATGTAAAATAATATTTTCTATTACCTTTAACGTTTCTTTTTTTCTTTCTTCCCTGATTTCCCTATGGTGCTTTTTATTTTTAACTGAAAACTCAGAATATCACATTTGTATCTCAGGAACTTCTCACATTTCTGTTGATGTTACTTAGAAGGATTGTCTTTTTGCAGCTTTCCAGAATTCATAGCAGATGATTTCCTTCTGGAGTGATGAAATTGCTCTATATTTTGATTCTGATGGTGGTTATATGAATTTAAATATTTATCAAGAATTACTGAAATGCACACTCAAGATCTATGCTTACAAGATATGTAAATTTTTACTTCAGTAATAAAAGATTTTAAAAACTAACCTGTAAATTTTATGTTACACTTTTTCCTAAAATGTGTAATATGTACTGGAAGTACTAAAACACTGGCAAAGTGTAGGAATGAAACTATTCATTTTCATTAATCCAAATTTTTTTATATTTAAGCCTAATACTACAAATCAAATAACATCATTAAATGCCAGTGTGCCATTTTATAGTATTGTTACTGAATTTTACTTTTTTTGTAAGAAATAGTATTTTGAAGAGTATCAGTGTATTCATTTTTATTGGAACATTTGAAAATATTATAAATATAAAAATTATAAATTATCATTAAAATATAAATATTATAACAACTACAAATATTATATATTTCATAACAAATAATATTACCTATTGGATTTTTACTTAAATTATATTAACGATGAAGTAGTTGAGCACGTACTATAGTATTTCTTTATGATTCTAAAATATGAATGTAAATAATCAAGACAGTTCCTTTAAATAGTGGTGTCATTATATTTTCTTCAGTTCTACTTAAAACTGTCTATACCCTCAATTTGGTCCCCACTGTAATTTTAACCGATACTATACATGTTAGAATAGGTGACTGGGGCCAAAGACACAGTTTCTTAAACTTATGAAACAAATTATTATTATTACCAAAAGAGAAATAACAATTTCACTCTCCCAGCACCATGTCTGTCATTGCCTATAAATAAAGTATGATTGGTAGCATTTATGTATTGAGGAATACTAACAGAATACCAACTTTAGTAAGCACAGCATGAGGTTGTGAGATGTTATTTACCTTTTTTTTCTTAAGATTTTTATTTATTTGAGAGAGAAAGAGAGAACTTGAGGTGGGGCGTGAGTGGGCGAGAAGCAGAGGGGAGGGAAGGGACAGGCAGACTCTGCGCTGAGCATGGAGCCCCACACGGGGCTCAGTCCCAGGACACTGAGATCGTGACCTGAGCCAAAACCAAGAGTCAGATGCTCAACAGACTGAGCCCCAGGCGCCCCATTATTTACATCTAAGTAGGTATAATCCTCATAGTACTGTTTCTATAATATGACAGAGGAAGCACTCTTTTTTGGAATTATCTTGGTGACATATAAAATTGTGTCATTGAATTGAATGACAATAAAATTGTGACAACTATTTTTATTGAAGTTACTTCATGTGTCATTATTTTAATTACCTAGATAAGTTAAAATGGCACATTTTAACTTAGTAAAAGTATAATCAGTCTTAAATAAAAAAATGAATGAAAATATGAAAAGGAGAGCTATATAGAAAGAAGTAAAGTCTGATAGAATAAATAACCAAGTTTTTTTAAAATGCAGATGACTTTACAAAATTTAAATCTATATATATGATGACCAAATTGCTATGAGGGAAAAGAGAAGAATCCTAAAAAGCAGGTCACAATAGCAACTGTATTCTCCAAAATTTCCACCCGTCCTATGTCCTAGAATATTTTATGATCATTTCAGATTTCTTATTCTTTAGAAAGCATATCATAAATTCTATTTGTCATAATTTTAAATAATTGCCATATCCACAGAAGTAAGGAATGGATTTGAAGCAATAGATTTTGTCACCTACAAAGAAAATCCTCTTTTGCTTTAATAGTGGTATTACTACCCATTTTTCTCTGCTAAAGAGCATTCAAAATTAATATGTTATAAAAAGCCTACAGTCAAATGTTTCGGATGCTTTGAGCATTGCCATAACTGGTGTGTTTTCTTTAAAGTAAGTGATATGTTTTTCATAAGGTCCGTATTCCTGGATGGGACCAAAGCATGTGCCCTATTTACATTTAAATTGCATATACATTTGATTTCCTACAGACCCTAGCAACCATTATCGTCTTTTAATCCAGAGTCTTTTCATCTTGTTAGAAAACTGATATTTTCAGTGAATAATTTTATCTGAGAATTTTGTTTGGTTTCTCACACTTTATTATGAAATAAACCCAACTTATGAAATAACACTGACTTTCGCAAGAACATTATGCACTGTTTATTGCAAATATCTTCCCATTTTAAGCTCATATCCAATAAGATATAAGGGAAAGAAAACTGAAAGTAAGGTTGTAGGCATGAAAGTCACATTTCTGGACAGATTGTAACTTCGCTTCTTAATCTTAGTGTGAGCTAAATGATAATGATTCTCATTGCAGGTATTATGTTACCATTTGAGTGCCTTCTTTTCCTGGTAAGAGTTTGAAAGCATTAATGATAACGCTGATCAGTAGCTGAGGGGGATTCGTAATGAACACACGTTGTCTGGAGCTCCGTTGTAGACCTCATACAGCAGACAGCTCCTCAGTCCTATCCTTCAGACTTAGATGGTCTGTTTCAGCATTTCCAAACATTGTATTCAAGGGGGTATCTTCAGTGATGCTGTCTGTCTAATGTGGGACAGATGCTAGGAAAAGAAAAAAAAAAAGTGATCTCTATTGGTCTGTCCCTCCAGCCTCTCTTGGAAAATTAAAGGGATTGTGTCATATGAGTGGTCATTTGAATTTGACATCATTCAGTTTTCTAAGGATGTTAGCGTAGAGCATGGCATTTTTACTTTTCAGTACTTTTGGAGTAATTATGGTTGTTTGACAGTTCAATTATATTATAGCTGGTAGTGTTATTGTAGACAATTTATTGAAAGATTTGTAAGCAATTTTAATATCTTGGGAAATCAAAAAAATATTAAGGTTTTGTAAATGCAGTGTTCATCAGGTAACAGCTGTCATTAAATACCCAGCATTGACCGTGGATATACCCAACTGTTTTCAGACGTGTTATTACATAAAGGGTGACAGTTGAGAATCGGTTGAGAGCATGAACTTCAGAATGAAACTGCTTAATTTTATTTTCTAAAAGAAACACTTCTTAGCTATGTAACTTTGATCAACTACCCTATCCTTTCTGTGTCCCACTGTGCTCATCTATAAAATAAATGATCGTAGCCAACTCTTAAGTTTGTTATGAAAACTAAATTAAGTGATGGAGGAATTATTATATAAAGCACACAACCTAATGGCCATAAATTATTATTATATAAATAGCATGCATTTTTGTATTCCTTAATACTTTAAAAGAATAAGCTTCATATTCATTTATCTTGATAGTTTTGAGACAGATATTAAATAAATAGTATGCATACCTTTATTCCTTAATACCTAAAAAGAATAAACTTTATATCCATCCATCAGTATAGTTTTTAGACAGATATATAGCTTGGATTAACTCTAATAACTTAGTCTCAATGATTTATGTCCTCCAAAATTAAATTATGTTTCAAGAGTGACTTTAGGAAGCATTTATCCTTCCAAGATTCCTGGAAACATCTGTTATAAGAAAAGCTGGGGTAAATCCACCCTTTCTCTCCCTAATATCCTCTTTACCACTTTTACATATAAACCCTATTAATTTTATATTATATATGATATATTTATTTAAAGAATGAATTGAATTATATAATTAATCATCTACATGTATTTATTTTGTCTAATTGTTTAAATTATTATTTAAAGCATAAATTGAACTTTCTACATGCTTACACCAACACTGATAAAGTACAATGGTATTAACTTTCTCCACATGTGTAGTCAAGTATTGAAACAGCCCAGTAAGACTTTAATACATGATTTTTATATGAAATACGATTTAACTGCTGTGAGTGAATTTTCCTAAAATTTCGTTCCTCAAAAGATTTTGATTTAGTGGGAGATTAGTCATCGTCAACAGTGGTCCAGAGGTACTTCCAGAAGGAATTCTGGTTCTGAGGAAGCTGATAGTTTTCCTTTCTGGCATATCCCCTGAACTTGAAACTGCTTGATAATGAAGAGCTTGCAGACCTCTACCAGGTCATTCTGATGTTCAAAGTCATCCTTCCGTGAAGTCTGATTTTTGTCTAGCCAGTTGATAATTTAGTGCACTTGTCAAACATCTTTAGCTGATTCTTATCATTCATCTTTGCTGGAGCTTTCTCATCTTCTCCTGTGGCCTTCCTATTAAACGTATAAGATTCAATTTAGGTCTTTGATGGCATCTTTTCTCTGTGCTTCTCATCTTTGTTGGCTGTATTTCTTAACCTCCTTGACTACCTGCTCACTATTGTCCTTGCTCAAACATCCTTTGTCATGGGTGATTATAATTCTTTCTTTACTATAACCTGGTTCCCACGGACACCCGTGGTAGGGGTACCACAGGCATTAGCGTCAAAGGTGATTTCAATCTGTGGAATGTCATGTGGCTCATAGGAATGCCTGGGATGTCAAACTTTCCAGGTAAGCCCCTTTCTTTACTCCTGCCTTCTCATCTTCATAAACCCATATGGTCGTGAGAATGGAAAGTGAAGGTCTATGTCTTTTTTGTGGAAAGAGGGCATTATGTATGATAACAATTGTGCCTTTACGAGTGATACTTGGGGACACAAAATACTAACATTTTCTGATGACATCTTGGATTCCTGTGCATCTGCTCCATCAACAACAGTTATTGGGGTTTATGATCTTGTTTAATCATTTGTCATTGAAGAAGTCCTACAGAAGCTTCTGAGATTTCGGGACACACATAGTGCCTCAACAATGACTTGTCAAACATAAAGCTTTCTATACAGTGACCAGGGAGGCAGACTTTATGTCAGCTCAGTTCTTCAAAATTTGCATAATTAATTTAGATTTATTCGTAGATGAACCCTATCTCAGTAGTGGTTTGAGTGTTACTTGAGTGTTTTAGCATGTTCACACACTGTACACTTTGTCTCAATGATGTCCTTTGAAGCTTGCACTGGAACTTGGTGATGAAATAAAGCATTTGCTTGTCCACTCAAGAATGTACCTAGTGTAGATTTGATTTTAAATATTTCAATCTTATCAGTAAGGATGAACACATAAAGCTGCTACTTTCCAGGTCAAAGATCAGTATACTTTGTTGGGCCTCAATATCTTGTCCAAACCATAAGCAATAGCGGTTGACAGTTGGCTCACTGATGATTTCAGTCACATTGAAACCAGCAACCCTGCAAGTGTCTTCATAATGCCAGCAATCACTGACGTAAGTGATTTTGTGATGATGATGATAGGATACTGAAGTTTTCTTCATCTTTGTTAAAACCATAGAAATGATCTTCTCTAGAGAGATGCTTTAGTTGTCTCCTTTGTCCTCTACCTGGAACTGATCGTATTATGTATCATTCACCACCGTGAATGGCTAGTGCTTCTTATTTGAATGGGAAATTACGTAACCAAATCTACACTTAAGCATATGCTTGGCATCAGATATTCTGTTGGTGGGATCATTGCAACATGATTCTTTTTAGCAACACTGATCACTCTGTCAGGCTGTGTGACTTAGAATGGTCTCATATCCCTGTTCATTGACAATGACCCTCGCTTTCCCATATTAGAAGACACCTATCCAGAAACAGATGGTTTTGAGATTATTGTCAACTGCTAGCATCTTTACCATAGATGACAAGGAGGATAGACTTGGCTCACAGGAGAAAGACGTGGAGAAGGCATTTGGGCTAATATCATGTTCGATTCATTGAAGGTGATTTTAAAATAGAAAATGGAAAAGACATTCAAGGGGCATCTGTGTGGCTCAGTCAGTTAAGCATCTGCCTTTGGCTCAGGTCATGATCCCAGGGTCCTGGGATGGAGGCCCACATGGGGCTCCCTGCTCAGTGGGGGGGTGTGTGTGTCTACTTCTCTCTCTACCCCTCCTCCCAGTCCTGCTCTCTCTCTCAAATAAAAAAATAAAATCTTTAAGGAAAGAAGAGACATTCAAGAACAAGCTTTTCAAGATGTTATCAGATTCTTGAATTATACTAAACCCTATTCCAATGAAGAAGGTAAGTGGAAAGGGCTGTGTTTCTACTAGACTGGGAAAGGAGATGGAGGTGAGAGAGTCTCCTATTCATAGCAGCAGTACAAAGGACCTGGGGACAAGTCACAAAGTCATGCCCTGACAGCGTCATGGGTCAAAATAAGAGAAAAAAGTGCAAAGATGTCTTAAGTGAAATAACCAGGGCAAGTGACAGTGCTTGGTAACCTTAGAAACTGGGAATCAGGGAATATAGAAGACCAGGATAAAAGTGATAAAGTGTGGGCAAGTTGTATAAATGTCGAGCTGGACATCTCTGTGATTTTATATATACTGTTAGTATACTTGATTCTATGGCGTGTGCCCCGTGACAGAGCTGTCATGCAACTGACGATTACAGAAATCCTATTACTGAGAATCAGTTCCTTTGAGGCATTGTACTTCATCTTTATAAAATTTTTCAAATGGTGTGAGTTACATACCTTATTAGCAAATTTGTTCTTCTATAAATTTGAGACTCTTTCTCAATATCGTTTTTATAATGAAGAATCCAGCATTAAGCTGCCCTAGCAATTTTCTACCCAATACATTATAGATCGTGATCTCAGCTCACTTCTAATGGAGCTGTACGTTTTTTAAAGATTTTATTTTATTTATCTGAGAGCGAGCGAGAGGGCGAGCACAAAAGCTTGCGCACAAGCAGGGGGAGGGGCAGCGGGAATCCCAAGCAGACTGTGGGCTGAGTGCAAGATGGACTCAGGGCCTGATCCTACAACCCTGAGACCATGATCTGAACCAAAATTATGAGTCAGAGGCTCAACTGACTGAGCAACCCAGGCGTCCCCTGGATTTGTACTTTTAATAAATTGCAACAAACGTCAGGTATTTTGGTGGTTACTTCACAACCAAGTACTTATGTCCACAACCTAGTGCTTCACTTCAGAACCCAGCACTCCTATCAGTTCTGTTGCTTTCCTTCTCCTCCCCCGCCCCTCCCCCTCTGCTGCTGCTGAGCTATGCACGTCCTAATTTGCAGTTATAGTCATGATATTATTTTTTAGTTCTCTCTATATATTTTAGTGTTAATTTTATAAAATATATTTTGCATGCTCATTCCCTAGTGAGTGAATAATTTTACAAAAGAGAGGGAAAGTGTGGGTTCGTGATCAGAATAACATAAAGTGAAAACTATTTTTGTACTTCAAATTTAAAAGATTCTTTAGTTGTTACCCTTCCAAAGCTAAGAGTGGTATTTCCCAATGTATTGAACATGGAAACCTATATTAACAGAGCATCCTATGGGACAGTATTTTCAGGACAGCATTCTGAGAAATTATGCTGTATCCTATCGAGTATACTTAGAGTTTGGATTATATCATTTAGTATCTTTACAGTCTAGTCCAAAGCTGTGTCAATGACACATAGCATTCTATACCTCTAGGACTCCTTCTGAATTGACAGCAATTCTGGGGGAGCTTATTACTACTTATCACTAGCCTACCTGATTGTACTAGTATCCGTCTCAAGTGTTTTTGGTAGAGTCATCAGTAGAGACCCTGTCAGGCGTCTTGTGTAAATCCTATGCACCATTCTAGTGTTCCTGTTAAATAAATATTCCTAGTTCGCTAAAATCATTATCTGAATCATTCCATGATGTTGAAACTAACTTTAGATATCGTGTTCATTGAATTTACTAACATCCCATATTTTTCTGAAAATTCTTTGAAGTTGTAGCTATTTTTTAACTTAATTTTTAATTATTTTATTTGGTGATCTCTGAGGATGATGTCGTTCTTTGGTTTGCTTGATTGATTTTAAAAGGTCACACAGTCATTGAAACTCTTCCCATTGAGAGCTGGGGAGTCTATGTCTCCTACCTTTGAATCTGAGTGGGCTAGTGAACGTTTCAACCAATAAAATGTAGCAGAAGCTACATTAGATCTCTTTTGAGGGTGCTTTAACTATCACTGTGCTGTACACCTGAAACTGATGTAACATTGTGTCAGCTATACTCAAAAAAAAAAGAAAAGAAAAAAAGAAAATATTATAGAAGTAGTTTACATTTGTACACCAACTGGATGTCAGATATTGTTGTAAGCATTTTTAATAAACGATTTCATTTTTTTCCTAAAGAAAACCCCCAAACAAACAAAAACTCGTCATTTCCTCCTGCTTCCCTTGGAATGCTCACTGTGAGGCAAATCAGTGGCTGTGTCCGTCCAAATGCCTGAGATCAACAGGCTGGAGAGAACACATGGAGGTGGTCCAGTTGAGAACCTCCCTCAGGCTCCAGTATTCCAGCCATCCCTACCAAAATGCCAAGCATTTGATTGACACCATCTTCTACGCTGTAGACTATCCCATCTACTAGATAAGTACCATTGAGTGGCCTAAGTTGAGGCCATAAGCCAAAGAATCACCCTAATCCCTAACTTACACAGTCAATTTGACATTATAAATTACTACTGTTTTAAGCTACTAAGTTTGGGGGTAATCTGGTATGCAGTGATAGTAACTAAAAGATGGAGGATGTCATTTTTCTCTCTTTTTTTGAAGTAATGAATGTTACCCTGGACAATTTGGAGGCAGAATACAGGTAGTATTAATTGATTGATAAATGCTTTCCTTCCATCTAAATTCTTGTCTTTTTGTGTGATGTTGCTAGGGCAATTCTTTATTTTTATTTTGGTATACATTTTAAGAGCTGAAAAATATAATCAAACTGAATTTTGAAATTTTGAATATTTACATTATAAAGCATTATCCAAAGAAACATAATGCTGTCGATTTTGCAGATTTAGTGGATCAAATATTAATACTTTCCAGTATGGATATCCTGTGTGTAATGAATAAAGTATGAACTGTGATGTTACAGGTATAAATATTTTAATTGGTAATATTTATCAATCTTATGGCATTGATCACATTGAGATCTCAGAGATTTTTCTGTCAAGAAGTTGGAACTTTGCTGTGTTCTTAGATTAGGTGAGCCATCTGGAAATGTAATTGAGTGACCTCGTCAAATACTGAGAACTATTGCCCTGCAGCTGAGATGCTTGGAACGAGTCAATGCAGTCTGACAGTTTGATATTCTTCTATGCTCATTGATAAACTTCATAGACTGTGGGGCTTTCAGAGCCGTTAACCGTGTCAGTTTTAGTTTAGAGCAAATGCATTTAGACAAATAGCAATTTGTAATTTGCAAAAAGCCTATTGTTTCCTCCCCCACAATTCAGTTACCTGCCAGAAGGAAACAGGGTGGCTCTACATACCAGAGTTTGGAACTCAAAATGTTCAGTATGACCCTATCTAAGCTAATTTCTTAAATTCTCTATTAGAGTTCTAAGGTTTAACCTTCTCAAAAGAGTTCCTCCAGCTGTTCCTTCTCCTGAAATTGAATATTTTCCTTCTCTCCTGAGTCAGTCTAATCAGCCTACAATACAAGGGGGGGGAAAAAACTTCCATTATAAAAATAAAAACAAAACCAAAAAATGCTCTCCCTTTACGCCTCATCTTCATTTGGCTACGTTCCTTTCTTCTACTCCCCTTCGAAGCAAAGCTCTCTTTCTCAAGCTCCTCTCCTAGTTCTGCTTGAAGACTGCAGTCAGCTGAGTATGTGCTCCACTTCCCTGCAACTGTCCTCAGGATCACCGCTGACCTTCACAATGCTAAAGCCAGGGATCCCTCTTCATTCTTCATCTTACTCTTCCTGTCAGCAGCAACTGACGCAGCTGATTGCTTTCTCCTATTGAGTCTTTTTTTCTTTTCTTTTTTTTTTTAACTTGCCTTATGGAATCCACCATCTCTTGGTTTTCCTCTCACCTCGTTGGCTACTTATTTTCAGTCTTCTTTGTTGGTTTAACTTCTAACTGTTATACCTCTTTCCTCTAACATCTTCTCTTCTCTATTGGCTCTCACTCCCTAAATAGCTTCTAATTTGATTTTGGTATTGATGAATCCCAAAGCTTATACCTTCAACTGGATCTCTCCTATGAACTCCATAGTTGTATACCCAGTTGCTTACTCAACATTTAAGCTGGATGTCCCAATGAATTCTTTATCTTATCAAGTCTAAACCTTTTCATTCCCTTCCCTTTCCTCTCTCCAATTTTTATACATTAGTAACTTGCATTTTATTGAAGAAAGTTTATCTCAAGGTGCTATTCATTGATTTGGAAACTGCAAAGATTGAATGACTTTTACTTTGCAGATGTCAATGATATTCTACCAACAGTAACCATATTGTATATACGTAATCTCTGGTTTTCCTCTGTCTATATGAGAGAGAGAGAAAAAATTCTAGTCCAAAAATATAGTATCCATATATTTTGTAAATTATGGAAGATTTATAGATGATTTTATTTGATCATTTCTAAAATATTAAAGATTGGAAAAAAACACTTTTAGACTCTTATTTTTCAATAACACTAGTAGACTAAGTTACATGATTTCTCCAGGGTCCCTAGCATTTTGTCAGTGGAAAGTCTAAGACCCATTTCCTTTTAATCCTAATTCTATGCTTTTTTTTAAACAATAAACACTTTCATCTATTTGACTTTTGAATTACCCATGCATAGGAATTTCAGGGACTTGACAAAATTCTGATAAACTTCTTTAAAATTTTCATTGTGCAGATGATCATTTCTTTAACTTACTTTACAAAAGAAAATTAGGTTAGTTTGACCTAATTTGCATATGTTTATTTATGTTTGGAGAGTTCTTTTTAATTTTTAAAACTTTTTTTTTAAGATTTAATTATTTTTTTGAGAGAGAGAGAGAGCAAAAGACTGCATGAGTGGGGGGCGGTTAGAGGGACAAGCAGACTCCCCATTGAGCATGGAACCCAATTTGGGGCTCTATCCCAGCACCCTGGGATCATGACCTGAGTCACCCAGGCACCTGTGGGGGAGTTCATATTAGATGCTAGAAATCAGAATCTCTTCTAATTTTTCATAGCCCATTCATTTGAAAATACATTCCAGAATTTTCCCAAAGATCAACTTCAAGTTTATCATAATTATCATAGTCCATTTTTTTCTTAAATTCTCTTAAACTTTTAAATACAAAATTCTCATATATGTTGTATTTGTTTCTCTACTTTTAAAAATTTGATTATCTTCATCTATTTGTATATTTCTGCATCTAAGCTAACTCTTTCAGTTACTGGACTATGATCGAATAACATGTAGGGTCATTACTTACTCACTGGATGGTTTTAAAAATTATTCGTTCCTGTTGAACATTTTCTTTTCTGAATAAATGCTGGAAGCAGCTTGTCAAGTCACATAAAAAATTCTATTGGGAATACAATTGGGTTTTGCACTGAATTTATATTGTAATTTGTAGAGATTTGACAGCTTTTTCTCAACTAGAAAATGGTCTATTTCTCTATTTATCCAAGCATTTGAGCATGTATTTTGGTAGTTTTTAAATAATTTTTAAAATTTTCATGGTGTTTATAATTTCCTGAACATTGTTTAGCTTATTTTATGTTAGGCTTAGGCACCCCCTTTCTTTTTTTTTAGAATATTGATTGCTGAGGTGAATGGGGTTATTTCATCACATTATCCAATTAGTTTTGCTCTACCAAAGGAAATTCTGAATTTGTACATGTTGATCTAATATCTGATCACTTTCTTAACGTCCTACAAGTTTTTCAGTTAATTATCTTAAGATTTCTAGGCAGACAGTTTTAATACAAACAAATATGGTTTTGCCTCCTCCCTTGTTTTTTATTTTTTGTCTTATTGCATTGTTTCAATTGTCTAGCTCAGAATATAGTACCAATTGCATTTTTGTCTATTCCCGACTTTAATGGAAAAGTTTAAAATATTGCACCATGATGTGTGATAGTCTGTGGGTTTCTTGTAGATCGCCTTTATCAAGTTAAATTCAATTCCTCTATGTCTTTTAATCTTCTCACAATTTTCATGTCATTTTTATTATGTACATTCTAGGAGAATGCTTCAGCTCAATTTCATAGTTTATTAAATTGATTTTCAACTGTGTTCAAATCTCTTCTGCCCTGTTAATTTGATTTTAATTTTATAAATAATGATTTTATTTTCCAAGAAATTTTTATTTTTTCTTTTTTATAACAATATGAATCTACTTTTTAAAAATAGGTATCCTGGAATCTCAGCAAGGATTCTTATTATACTTATATTAATAGTTTCATTTATTTTTTTCTAACATGTCCTACCTTAGAGTCTTATTTTTTTGTTGAGTGTGGTGCGTTTTTTCACAATGTTACTTTTCCCCAAATGTTGACGATTTTGGGTTGTTGTTATCTTTACCATCAAGTGCCTAAATGATATATATGATTTCTTCAGACTAAGTAAAATGTCTTTATGAGAGTGAATGCAGGTTTTTATTATGAGAGCATCTTTGATTCATTCAGTATCAACAGCACATACTCTTTCTGTTCTTTGTGATATTGAGCCAGTAGCATAACTTCTCTGGGCTTCAGCTTCTCATTGGTAAAATGAAAATAGTACCTATTCATCCATATATAAGAAAAATAATGACTATAACTAAGTAAACTTGGAGGTAATCACCCAATACATGGGAAGAGCAAGGAAAAGTTGAATCCTACTATTTTTAAAACACAGGATCAGCTACATTATTGGGATTAATGCTAAAAAGTATTTCCTCCATTTAGGAAATAGAATGGGTGCCATGACCCTCTATGATACTGTGAAACACTACCGAATGACCTCAGGTTTTCCCACCTACTGTTAAAGTCTTACCATACGCAGTGCTTAAGAAAGCGTACGGTTTTGTTTGTTTTATTTAGTTTTGTTTTGGCAACCACTTAGTATATGCTTACACTATATCAAGCATCGTCCTCATCACCTTAAATCTATTATTTTTTGTAATCCTTATAAGAGCCATATAATATAGGAACTGCTATTGACCCTGTCTCACAGATGAGGAACCTGAGGCAGAGAGGGTTTAAGTAATTTGACCGTGGTCACATTTTAGCTAGTGATAGTGTGCTGTTATCCACAATATCATCTGCCCAAATTATGAAATGAGATATTTATAAATCACTTTGAGCTAAGTCTAGCTCATATATGACCATAGTATTATTGCCAATAATAATAATAACAATAATAATAATAGCTATAGTAAATATTCACTTGTTTAGTAATATGCATGTCTTCCCTCTAGACTCCACTGACCATAGGTTACCATGTTCATCACCACATCCCCAGAACATAGTTCAGTGCATGGTAGTAAATATTTGAATGAATGGTTACTCAGGTGAGGAAATCTGTGATAAGTTATTAGGTTGATTTGGCACATTACCTCTGAACTCTTAAAGAAATGCCACTGAAATTATAGTAAAGATGTGAAAAAGCAACCTTACAAAGACTGAGAGAACACCAACATAGAAAAGGGAATGTCAAAGGTGAAAAACAAGGGTTGTGAACAGTAATTTATTTGGGATGCCAGAAAAAGTTGAAAGCTAACATCTTACAAATGGACAAAAGGGAAAGGGGAGATGGAAAACCAGGTGGCCAGCCAATGTCTGTCACAGACCCTCAATAGCTGTCAGAAGACAGAAGAGCCAGCATCTTGGACACAGGATGGTTGATAGGTTGAAAAAGCTGGATACACTGAAAGTTTCTAGAAGTTAGATCCATAGATCTCTAGGTCATTCTCACTCCCAAACAGCTAGCACTGAGCCACATGTGTAGATTTGAGAATTATATTCTGAAGGGTTTGAACCTGAAGGATTTGAGATCTGGGGAGGACTTAGTTAAATTCTTCCTGTGCTGAGTATCAGAAGGCAGACTTACAGCCCCAGCCTGGAGATAAGACATATTTATTTGGTAAATTAACCTCTCCAAGAGACAGTACAAAGAGATACTGCCAATTGTGATTCCCCAAGAGTCATGGTTTAAATTTTGCTGAACTTCTCTATAGAGAAGCTCATCATTCTATAAGCCTGTCTTTTATTTTTATTTATTTATTTTTAAAGATTTTATTTATTTATTCGACAGAGATAGAGACAGCCAGCGAGAGAGGGAACACAAGCAGGGGGAGTGGGAGAGGAAGAAGCAGGCTCCCAGCGGAGGAGCCTGATGTGGGGCTCAATCCTAGAACACCGGGATTATGCCCTGAGCCAAAGGCAGACGCTTAAGGACTGCGCCACGCAGGCACCCCTATAAGCCTGTCTTTCAGATGCAGAAGTTCATGTTTGCTTTTTGTTATCTTCTTAAACATAAAGTGAGAACCAAGAAGTGCAATATTTTTGAGGAAAGTTTCAAACGTGGAAGACAACCAAACCAAAACGAACTAATAAATAAAGAGTAGTCAGTGAAAATTCTGATATTTCAAGGAGAGGAATTAAACCTAAAAATAGACACATTCAGAGATATTGGAAGAAAAAAAGGCAAATATTGTGCCACAAAATTAAAACAAGATTTATTCTTTATAAAAGAAGCACTCAGGGGTGCTAGGTGGCTCAGTTGTTAAGCGGCTGCCTTCAGTTCAGGTCATGATCCCAGTGTTCTGGGATCGAGCCCCGCATCGGGCTCCCTGCTGCTCTGGGAGCCTGCTTCTCCCTCTCCCACTCCCCCTGCTTGTGTTCCCTCTCTTGCTGGCTGTCTCTCTCTGTCAAATAAATAATTTTTTTTTAAATTCATATAATTACTTATATGTATAGATTATATATAATTAGTTATGTATATATGTATTATGTGTGTATATGTATTAGTTATATATACAGTTTTTCATATAAATTAAACTGTGATAGAAAAATCAATAGAAGATTTAGGTGCTAAATTTAAGGTAAACTCACTGAAGTTGAACAGAAAGAAAATGAAATTTAAATATGGATTGAAGAGATAGGTAAATTAGAAGATCCATCCAAATCATTAATATCTCAGAGCAGGAATTTCCATAAGAAAGAGGAGCCAAGAGGAAGAAATTATGTAAGAATTATCAAAGAAAAATTTTCAGAGTATTCACAGACATTATTTTTCATATAGAAAGGGCATCAAATATCCATTATAATGAATGAAGAATGACTCAATATTAAATCATAAATCACTAAGACTAGGGATAAAAATCTTGAGGGAGAAAAACAATGACACACAGCAAATCAGGAGTCAGAATGGCAGCTAACACTTGATGACTAGAATATGATACCTAGAATCTAGAATAAAGAGCACAGGCTTCATGTTTCTGATAGAAAATAATTTTAAACTTACAATTATATATGAAGTCAACCATTCATCAAATGTGAGGGTTAAATAAAGACATTTTTTAGTAGACAAGGACTGCAAGTATTAGCCTTGAATGTACGCTGACTCAAGGAGCTACTAGGGAATGTACATCACCACCATGAGAGATGAAATGAAAATATATTATAATCTGCGGTCCCAGGAAAAAAGAAATAAAATCACAGAACATGACACAGAGCAGGACTAGTATGACACACTGTTAAAGATACAAGTGGGAAATGGAGGACTCTGGAAATTATATTTTTATAATAAAAATACATAAATATATAAGTAAATAAACATAAAATATCTATTCTAGTCATGTTGAAATTTTTTGCATGTATTTCAAAGATATTAGTGTAGATTCCTGTTATGTGCATAGAAAATTTAAGCACAGAAACACAATGTTTACCTCCAAGTACAAAACGTTATTCAAGAACAAAATAATGTGTGTTGCACAAAAATGGTTCAATTGCATATGAATTTTAAGTAGCCATAAAAAGGTAACCAGAGAACACTGATTTGACCAAAAATGAATTGGGATATGTAAATATACATCTCCATATGCACACATACACATATACATACACATTTTATATATTATATGAGGGAAAGAAAAAAGGATACGTGTGTGTGTGTGTGTGTGTGTGTGTGTGTGTTTAGATACATGGAATTTGAAAGCTCAATTTCTTTAGGATGCCATAGATACAATCTAAAAGTGATAAATCAAAATATATACATATAAATTATGTGTAATTGACTTTTTGAACTATGAGTATGCATTTCTTTGCTGGAGCTAAAACTGAAATTACAAAAAGAATAGCCTAACAATCTCAAGAAAGAAGAACAAAGGGCAAACCCACAGTTTGTGATTTTACAACTTACACGCTACAGTACTTAAGACAGGGTGATGCTGGCATAAAGATAGATCAGTGGAGTAGAATTGAGATTCTAGAAATAACTTGTAACATTTACGGTCAAGTGGTCTTTTACAAAGAGGCCAAGACATATCAATGGGAAAGGAGTTGTTTTCTCAATAAATGATGCAGGGACAATAGTATATAAACATACAAAATTATTAATTTGGTTTCCACCTCAAATCATAGAAGAAAAACATATTCAAAGTACTGACAGGGAAAGACTGCCAACCAAGAATTTTGTTTAACAAAACAATTCTTCAAAATAAAGGAGAAATTTAAATGTTCCAGGGTAAACAAAAACTTAGAAAGTTCATTGCTGGCAGATTACCCTACCAAAAATACAAAGGGAGTGATTCAGAATGAAATAAAAGGACACTAGATAGTAACTTGAATCCATAGAAAGAAATAAAGAGCACCAGTAAAACTATGTAGCTACATATAAAAAATTAGTATGCCTGTATTTTTGTTTAAAACACTTCTTCTTCTATCCCATTAAGAGACAGTTATATAAAGTAGTTATTATAAACCCATGCTATTGGGCTTGTAATGTATAAAGCTATGGTTTGTATGACAATAATGGTATAGAGAGGGGAGAGTAACAAAGCTATATTGTAGCCAAGGGTTTTTATGCTATTGAAATTAAGTTGCTATCAATCCAAACTATATAGTTTTAAGTTAAGATAATTATAATTCCCAGGGCAGCCACTAAGAAAATAATTCAAAATCATTTAAAGAAAACGAACTGAAACGGTATACTAGAAAATATTTATTTAATACAAAAGAAGACATTTAATGGTTTAGAAAGAAACAAAGGAGGCATAAGACACACAAAAAAAAGGAATAGGAAAATTTTAGGCATAAGTCCTAACTTATCAGTACTTGCATTAAATGTAACAGACTAAGCACTCCAAAGAGCAGAGGCTGACAGAATGACCAACAGTGAGTTGCCTTCAAAAGCATACTTCAGGTTCAATGACACAGACTTAAAGTGAAAGGATGGAGAAATAAATACCATGCATCAGTATCCAAGGAGAGCTAAAGTAGCTGTACTAATACAAGACAAAATAAACTTTAAAACAAAAATTATTACTAGAGGCAAAAAAGGACATTTCAAATAATAAGAGTCAATCCATCAGGATGACATAATTATAAATATATATAAACCTAGCAATAGAGCCCACAATATATATATCAAAACTGACAGAATTGAAGGGAGAAGTGGATAATTCAACAACAGACAGAGGCCTCAATACTGCATTTTTTAAGAATGGATAGAACAACTACACAGGAGTTTGAACAGGAAGTAGGAGTCTTAAAAATAGTATAAACCAAGTAGACCTAACAGATATTTATGGAAGACTCCACCCAAAAACAACATACATTTTTCTAAAATGTACAGGAAACATTCTTGAGGATAGGTCATAAGTTAGACCATAAAACAAGCCTCAATAAATCTAAAAAACTGAAATCACACAAAGGTTGTTTTCCTTCTGTAATTTAATTAGAAATCAAACAGAAGGAAACTTCGAATATTTACAAATATGTGGAAATTAAATAAGAACTCCCAATTAACTAATGGATCAAAAAAGAAATCACAGGGAAATTATAAAATATTTTGAGATGCCTAAGATGAAAGATACCATCCAAAACATATAGAATGCAGAAAAATTCAAAGCTTAGAGGGAATATGATCATTGCTATGATCTATTCTAAAAAAGATCTAGAATCTATTATCTAACCTTCCACTTTAAGCTAATTTTTTTTTATATATAAGAAGAGCAAACTAGCTACAAAACAAGCAGAAGGAAGGAAATAATAAATAATTGAGTGGGAATAAATGAAATAGAGAAGAGAAAAACAATAGAGAAAATCAACAAATCCAAAAGTTGGTTCTTTGAAAAGATCAATAAAGTTGACAAAATTTGTAGTAGACTTGATTAAGAAACTAAGAGTGAAGTCTCAAGTTACTAAATTCAGGAACGAAGGAGGAGACATCACTACTGACATTATAGAAATAAAAAAGATCCTAAAGGAACATAACAAACAACTGTATACAACAAAATAGACAACCTATATGAAAAGGAGAAATTCCTGGGAAGATGCAAGCTGGTGAAACTGAGTCAAGAAGAAATAAGTAGTCTGAACAGACCTACAAACAATTTGATGGAATTTATAATTTGAGAATGTTCCGCAAAAATAAATACAGGACCAGATGGCTTCAGTAGCGAATTCTACCGAACTTTTAAAAAAGAATTAATACTAATTCTTCACCAACTCTACCAAAATTTAAAAAGGAACACTTCCAACTTATGCTATGAAGCTGGTATCACCCTGATACCAAAACCACGTAAAGACATCACAAGAAAATAAAACTATAGAAAAAATATCCCTTATGAATATAAACACAAAACTCAAGAAAATACTATCAAATGAATCAACACATTAAAAAAAGGATTACATATAATGACCACAAGTGATTATCCCAATGCAGCGTGGGTTCAGGTCTACATGTCTGTCAACGTAATGCAGCATACTACTAGATTAAGGGACAGAAATGAAAATAATCTCAGTAGATGCAGGGCAGGGTCTGCAAAGTGACTGAGGATGGTATGGGATTTCTTTCCAAGATGATGAAATGTTCTAAAATCAGATTATGGTGATAGTTGCACAACTCTATAAAATCTATTGAATTGTATCTTTTAAATAGGTAAATTTTATGTCTGCAAATTACATCTCGATAAAGCTTTTAAGTTTTAGGGGAAAAAAAAACAACTAGGCACTTATTCCATAGCTCGTAAGTTACTTCCATAATGTGGCATAGCCAGCTGAATATGGCCACCAAGTTGCTATCAGCATTGACAACAATTACACAAAGAGCCATTCCTTCTCATAATACAATGTTAACACCTTTTTAAAAAATATGTAATAAAAGAATACTTCATTCTCACATTAGCGCTCTTCATTAGTCATAATAGAGCCTTCCCTCAAAATCATTTTTCGGCATAGAATGGCTCACTGAGTGGTTACTGATTCAAATGACTATCTTTGATTTAACATACAGGCTTCCCTGTAAAATCCACTTTCAGATGTTTACAAGGCGTGAAATGTCTTTCCCATTATCATATTCTCCTTCATTAGGTGCACTTGAGAAAAAGCAACAAGGCATGCTAGATCATCGGGTTGTCTGCATTTTCCTGTGTGATCATCCGTACTGTTTCCTTTATTACTGGATGTCTCTGAATGTGATGAAGAAAATCCTCTTTCTTTCCCACATGTAAAGCACAGCCTGAAGAAGGCATTGATAGATAATGAATCATAATGCTGATCTGAAAAATCCTATCCTCACTATTGTTTTGAAAACTCTTTGACTATCTAAAAAATAATAATTAAAACAGCAAATCTTGATTGAGTCCTTACTGTAAGCCAGACATGACTATAAATATTTCAGATTCACTGAGTTAAATCTCACACAAAAGTATGAGTGTCTACTTTCTCACCATTTTAGAAGTGAGGAATTAATGACACAGTGAGGTGAATTAATTTAAAGAAACAGTTTGTAAATTGGATAGTTACAGGTGACTGATAGAGACATAGAAATATAGAATCAGATACAGATATAGACATATTTTTAAACACTACTAACTTCTGATACATTTGAAAATAATGTGTCTATTTTACAATGCCGTGTTGTGTTACTTTTATACATTTATGCTACTATTGAACTTCTAGTATTTTTCTATATATGGTCCAGTTAATAGCTTTAGGTAAGTAAAGTTAAATATTTAAAATAAAAAGGTTTATTTGAAACTAATACTTAAATTTTTCTTAACATGTAAATGTGCCTTGAGGTCTTGAAAACTACCACACTACTTGAACTGATTTTCAATATGATTCTACAAACTAAAACACTGTGTAAGAAACGAAGATTAGGGGCACCTGGGTGGCTCAGTCAGTTAAGCGTCTGGCTCTTGATTTTGGCTCAGGTCATATTACTCTTCAGTTTACAGTTAATAAGAAGATGTTGCTACATTTCTGAAATATGTCTTCAAAAACTGCTTTGTGTGAATAACTCCTCCCAAAACAATTTTTTAACAGCAAGACAAACAGCAGCAACAACAAATAAACCTTCCATTTCACAGAAGTCTCCATATTAGATAAGAGCAAGACTGATGGTTTTGCGAATGTTCTCAGTTCACCACTTTATTGGACCAAGTTTTATTTCAGTTCGTTCGTTCGTTCGTTCTTTTCGTTCGTTCTTTCTTTTTTTTTTTTTTGTCAACTGTTGAGGAAAAGGAAAGTTTTCTCCTTCTTATCTCTCTGAGATTCTCTTCATCAGCATTTTTTTTCAAAGCTAAGCACTGGAATTCCATTTGTACCAAAAGAAACAAATGGACCTAAGAGGGTAGGAATTTAAAATACGAAAGATAGAAAGAATGTAAAGAAATTCTAGAAACAAATTGTAAAGAAATTTGAGGTTTGAAGCTTTGTTCAAAAAATTCCATTTCTCTCAAGTCCATGTACCCCTTTTTCAAGTCAAATCACCAATTCTGAAAAAGATAGGGACTCCAAATGTCAGAAGGGGACAGGAGGACAGGGAATGCCTCTGGGAGGAAATGACATATATACTGGGGCCAAAAGTAAAGAGTGAGATGCTGAGTGTTCCAGGCTGCAAGTAGAATCAATTAAAGTGTCTTGAGAGGAAGAGCTTTATACACATAAGAAAAATGCCAGTGTGATTAGAATGAACAGTGAGCAAGGGGGAAGAAAGGGATACCTTACAGGTAGAAACCTTTCATAGGTTAAGCTAAATATTAATTTAGGCCTAAGAGCAATAGAAAGCATCTGGGCATGAACTAAGTTATGAAACAACCACCCCGACTGTTAGTGGAGGATGAATTAGGGACTATGAATGGCAGCGAGGAAGCCAGTTAGGAGTAAAGGCACAATCCTGGTGAGAGAGGGCATTGCCTTGACCTGCGGTGAACACGAAAGCTGAAGACAGTTCAGTTGGATATGAGATGTTCCATGTTGTCACCAAAATCAAGACATGGACAAGACGTTGAGGTGGGTGATGATGAGGAATTAAAGATGATAATCCGTTTTCTGGCTTAAACCATTGAGAAAACTCAGAATGACACACAGGGGACCTTAAACGTCATTACAGTAGTTCACTACTCCCCAAGAATAACTCATTACTTGCAAAAATATCATCGTATAACAAGTTTTTAAAAGGCCTTCAAGAGTAAAAATGTAGGAGATTATTTAAATGAGCGAATATTTAGAAAATGCTTTCATTGTTTGATCTTGTATATTGTTGAAAAGAATGATAATGCACCTTGAAATGTTTTAAAGCAATCCAAATGATGTAGTCCCTGAATTTTGCTATATCCACTGAACACTAACTAGAAGACTTGGGTGGGGAAATCCCGTGGTCCACAAAAAGACAAAACTCGGGTGAGGTAGAGTCAGTCATCACGTCGGTCATTACCAAGATTTGAAACTGCCTGACGTGGTTAGGCAGAAAGTAAAGTGCAAACGAAATGAGACAATATGAAAAGTTGTTCCATTTCATTGTTATAACATGAAAGTAAAGTAAAATTGTGATCAGAGAGAATTATTCACTTGTCAGATTAGCAAGTACCAAAATGTTTCTTAATGCTCTGATGAACGTGACGTAGAGCACGTTTTGCACCTTGTTGGCTGGAGTGAGAAAGTAGTTAAGAACGCTGTAGACGGCATGTGGCAACAACTGTAAAAGGACGTGTGTGAATTTCGCCCAGAAATGCCGCATCTCGAAATGTATTTGCTGATGTATTTATACCTGCCTATGCACATGTTTTAATGCTGCCCCCCACCAACATGGGGCTTCATTCATTGTAGTATAATATAGGACGCAGCCTCACCACCCATCGTGATGCAACTAGTTAGATAAGTCATGGTGAATACACATGATGCAATTCTTAGAAATAACCTATTTAAGGAAAATGAACAAAGAGAAAGAAGAGGAAAAAGAAGGAGAGGAAAGAGAAGGCAGAGGTAAAGCCTAAACAGATCATTGGTCATCAAAATATTTTTGCAGCCGTGGTCACTGGTAGTAACAAGCGCCAGTCCGCTTTGAGGTATTGCCAGCTGGCATTAGGGTGAGCAACCTGGCTTGACTAAGATGCTGCATTCATTTTGACCTCGTAGATATGGTCAAAGTTAACTGACTTCCTAAATATTTCATACTTAACTGTGGAAAGAGTCCAGGACAAAAGCTGAACTGCATAGGGTATATTGGTACTAATTTTTGTTAGTGTTAAAAATGTCAAGAGCAGTTGAAGGACCAGGTTGATTAAGTTTTCTTCATACTATATGATTTTTGAAATTTTTTAGAAATCCTAACTTCTGCCTATTATTTGGCAAGAAACACCATTCTGCTCCCCACCATTTCCCTGTCTCTTCCTGTGCATGCCTGTGTGTGTGTGTGTGTGTGTGTGTGTGTGTGTGTGTGTTTACATCATTCTTCTAGGATTTGAACCCAGTCTCGGTAATTTGAGTTTCCTTTTTTTTTTTTTTTTTTTTTTTTAAGATTTTATTTATTTAGTTGACAGAGATAGAGACAGCCAGCGAGAAAGGGAACACAAGCAGGGGGAGTGGGAGAGGAAGAAGCAGACTCATAGCAGAGGAGCCTGATGTGGGGCTCGATCCCATAACGCCGGGATCACGCCCTGAGCCGAAGGCAGACGCTTAACCGCTGTGCCACCCAGGCGCCCCTGAGTTTCCTTTTTTTTTTAAATCTTAATTTTAGTGCCTTGGTAGTAAACATTCTCCACTTTGGAGCTCAAAATCAGATTTTCTATTGCAAATGGATTTAAAACAGGATTCCTTAGCAACACACATTTTAAAAAACAAATGTTAAATTTAAAATAGCTTGCTGAATTTTGGAATAATTTAAACTCCATAACATGTTCTATGACTTCAAATAAAAAGATAGTTTTTAAAAATAGACTATACTATGAAGAGTATTTTCTGGAAATTATGAGATTTTTCTGTAACATCATCATGCTAATTTAGAAGAAAAATGTTTAGAATTTACCTTTACTTGTCCATTCGTGTCAGCTCTCTGAGGAAACATTTTCTAATTTAATGCATTTTGAGCACATTTTAACAAGTTTCTCAAAGTATATGTATTTCAAAGAAGAGTTTATCATTTCTCTGTAGCATTTTCTTGAACAAATAATTCTGAAATCTATAAACAAAATTATGTAGATAAATAGATACCTGCAGCTTTCAAATTAATATCATTACATATGATTGAAGTATAGTATGAGTAGCCATATTGTTTTGTAAGGAAACAGTTTTTCTTCTTTATCAAGATAATTTTTTTTTATAAAGTGTTTGGTATGAAGTTACTCGTGCTGTTTTCAAATATAGAGAAAAATTTAAAACGTAAATATTTGCCTTTATAGTGTCTTAAAATCATTTTAAATCTCAGATTTTAAATCTATATAAAAATATAAATTTATAAAAATGAACGAAGAAGGACATATTTTATTGTGTAGGATGGCAGTTACCACATAGAGTGCTTGTCTTGCCTTTGTGAAAAGCATAGGTCTAAGTACAACCTATTTGATTTAATTTTGGTTGTCTAAATCACAAAGTTCACTGCATGAACTGGGCTCAATAAATATCTTAAGGAATGGAAAATTTAGTGGACAAGGTCAAATAACCTGTGCCTTGGCTCCTTGGGACTTTTCTTTAGTCATTTCTATACCTTTGGGAAACATACTGAGCTTAAAGTTGTCAAACTTAGTGCAATAATATCTGGCCAGGAATTGTTTGAAATAGAGCGCTTTTGTCCTCAAGGACCTAGTGAATAAGAAAGATTAAGACATAGGAATTATAGTCAATAGATAATGTTTCTACAGGGACTTTTTAGCTTTCCAAAAATGGCTAAGATAACTAAACCTAGAAAAAACTATGCCTAAAATTCCCCAAAAACTGCATTCCATGACATATTTCAAATACTGTATTATTAAATGTGGTTAATTTTGAAAACAGCATCACAAAAGTATCATTTCTTCTCTTTCTTTAGTATTAACTTACTCTTGATTGACTTCTTAAGAAGGAGCGATAGCAAACTGTGCAATTACTTTTACAGTGGGCTTAGTAAGCTATGCTGTGATCTATGATATTTTTAATAAGTCCTATTTAAAACTTTTTAAAGTGTTTTCAGTATAAAAAAATTTTAAATACACAAACGGACAATTTAAGATCCAATTAATAATGTAAATAAAACTCCTTTTATCTTAGTAAATATTTCCATGTCCTCAGTACCTAATACATCATCGGCAATAAAAAATATTAGCTGGACATTTTAAAATATTAGTTGGATAATACTAGTCGGGCATTTTAAAAATAAAGAAAGTTCAGAAGTCTTACAAGAATGTAGAATCTGGGATATACAGTTGCAAAAGCTGGCATACATTTGGAGGGAAAGACAAACGAATGAAGAAGATACCCTAAAACAGCTGATGTAATATCTAAAATTAAATAGTTAAGAAATCCAGAGACATAAAGGATCATGCATTTCTAGTGACATGCAGCAAAGACAGGAATAATGAACTATTGAAGTCCGCAATAGCAAACTTGAGCCAAAATGCTGGAGTGATTTCTCCCTGGGTTTCAGAGAGATTATAATGTGTGGGTGCAGCTCTTATCTTCCAGCCTTCCCTTCTATGTGTTTGGGTTTCTGATGTCCGGTACCTAAGAAATCAAGTTGACTTACACCTCTTAGCTCACGATGAGAATTTTTGCTCATGTATTCATTCAATAAATTTTTAATATTTATATTTAAGGTACAAAATTCATATTTAATTATTTAGTGTTTACTATTTATTTAAAATAAATATTTGTTCATTTATTCATTCAATAGAGATTTATTTATTCAGAACTACTAGGTTCTACACATTTTAGTGGCTAAAGAGACAAAGTTCCCACCAAAAAAAAAAAAGAAATTTGTCAATAGTGGAAACCGTTGCAGTCCTAGGAGCCCTGAAATAGTAGAGATGCTAGAAAAAAGTCACACTGTCTTCCTAGATTAAATGGTTTTCTTTTTCTTTTTCCCAGATTGATTCAAAGAGGGTTTCTTTCTGTAAACATACACTGTTCCAACCAGTCATAAATCAGGGACCGTGAGTTGGAAAATGGGCTGAATAACTGTTACACTTTTTTTACAAGCACGTATCTTCAGAAATGTGTGTCACGGAATAATTACAGATGTCAGAGGTCTTTATATCAGCCTCATGCCACTGAACTATAATCCCTGAAGACACTAGCTTTAGGGACCATTGAGGCACAGTTTGTTTCCAGGAATGAAAAGTAACTTCTGACTTGTATGGTTGTCTCACTTCTCCGCTGTAAATGGTCTCCCAGACCATCTTTATACACGTTCTCCCAGTACAACACGGGCAATGTTTAAAGGGTCAAATTCTCCCAACTCGGATGGACTTTTCAGCGGTGTTAAGGTCAGCTGCAACTCACCTGCTTTTCCTTCAGTGTCCTAGGATACATTTTAGCTCCAAGAATTCAGTCAAGCAACAAGGTTGAACTCCAGGCTTTGGAGGGAAAGGGGGAAGAAAAAGAATTGTAAGAGAACCGCAGATAAGATCGAGGTTTCCCTGTTAAATAATATCATGAATGAGGTTTCTAGGTTTGCAGTTTGAGAAAAAATTCTAACCCATCATATTTATGAATACAGGACAAACCATTTAGAAAAGTTCTTATCCCTTACTCTGGTTCTGGGGTCTTATTTTGGATAATCTTAATTTATTTCCATAATTTTTGAAGCCATAATTTCCCCATCTTCATCCATGGTACACTACTAATAATGTGAGGTGAATAACTTTTTCCATTTGTTCCCCATTGTACTTCAGTTTCCAAAAAAAAAAAAAAAAAAATGAAGAATTTTCTGAAAAACAATGATAATTTAATTGCCTAGAATACGCTTTCATTGACTATATCAATTTTATCTCCTGGGAAATATGAGATCCTAGAGTCAAATATTAATTCAAAATGTTTTATATTAAACTAGAGAATAGTGTTACCAATAGTAATAAAAAAATCCAGAATTCCATAGGAAGGTTGCTATAAATATATAAATAATGATTCAATGATATAAATAAATGATAAATAAAAATTCAAAAAATAAAGCAGTTCCAATTTCTATTAAATTTTTGAAAGGATATTCAAAGGGTAATTATAGTTATCCTTTTTACCCATTAAATTAGCAACATTAAATAGAAAAATATCACCTACTGCTAAGGAGGCCTGAAAATTGATTCTCTTTTTTGAAGAATGTACATCATACCAGCTATTTTGGGATGAAGTTAGGCAATGTCTACTGAAATTTAAAATACACATATGCTTTAACATCTTCACTTATGGGGATCTAAAACAAAGCCCCACATTTTAAGGATGTATGTACACGAATGCTTAATGCAGCATTATTTGTAATATTAAAACCCTGGAAACAATGTAAATGCCCTTTATGTGCATCAAATAGTGTGATGTATGTACATCACGTATTTGTTATACACCCACAAAAAGAGTGAGAGCAGCACTGGTTGACAAGGACTTTCCATAATACATTTTCAAGTGAGAAGAGCAAAAAGCAGAGAAGTCAATATGAAAATTTGTTATCACTTCTAAAAAACAGTGACTCTGTGTGTGTGTGTGTGTGTGTGTGTGTGTGTGTGTGTATGCTTGTGTTTCTGGTTTATATTTGATTATACTGGAATGAAGCAAGATCTAAAACAATCACCCTAAGTGGATAACCCTGGCTACTTGGTTAATTTAGTGCCTGAAGAGAGAAAGTTAGAAGAGGAAGAAAGTGCATATATAAAAAAAGTAAGAACTATAATGCAATTTACAAAGATAAATAAATGTACAGAGAAGCAACAGTATGTGTAATGTTCTCTTGTGTGTCTAGAAGTTTGTATTTGCATGAATATTCTTTAATAAGTAAAAATTTTAAAAAAGAGTTTTAGGAAAGAATAGCCACCAAAATGTTATCATTGACTTTATATCGTTCCTTATTAAAAAAATATATATTTGTTCTGTAATTATGCTATAAATTGGAGATGTTATGAATTAAAATGATTATTTTAAATGATGAGGGATGTTTCAACCCTATTGCTTTAAATTCAATAATTTTCAGGTGTCACAAAACTCACAAAACAGAATTAATTTTAATATATATGATGCAATTTAACTGTATCTGCTATTTTTATAGCCTGGAGGCTAAAACGAAAGCACGGTAAGGCAGCCCTGTGCAGGGGTTTTAAATCACTGCCTTGAATGTCCAGTCTCGTAACATGTTTTTGAGAAACACTGGGTGAAAGTGCACAGCCATAAAAGCTGAATAGTGTGGCAGTTTCTAATATATTTACAAATATATTATGAGGATTTATTCACTCAATTTTTTTCTCTCAAATATTTGAGGCTTTGGTGAGATGTAACAAAACGGGAAATTTTAACAGAAAAACTAAGACACAGGAATCTTAATGGAGAAACTCAGGAACTGTTGACCTCTATTAATTTTTCTACTTTCTCCGTGGATATGTATGTTAGGGAATGAGCTTTTTAAATAACATTCAGCAAATATGGGTGCCACTTCATGTTACGAAACCATCATTGAACAGGACAACTCTCCTCTTTACTTTAAATGTCAGTCACCTGTGCATTCTGGAATGTGGGAGGCAAATACTTTTGGACCTGTTCTCCTCTGACAAGTTTAATATCTGGGATATGATTATCCAGTATGAGACTTCTTGAAAAAGTCAGAAAGTATCTATCAAAAAGAAAACCTGCTGGAGTTAAGAAACATGACTGTCTCTCTAATGTAAACCATTAATTTTGTCTGCTGTCGCACGTAACAATTTCCTAAATGACACATTTAGATGAAGAGACTTGGAATGGTTAGGATTTTTATTCCCTTTATTTCTCCGAGAACATTTTCTCCAAAGAGATGGAGTTGAAGGGGCGGTGTTGGCGGAGCAAGAAGGTTTGGAAAATGAGGATTATAAAGATGATTTTATAATTATATAATAGATGAGACTCCAGAGAGGAAAATGAATGATACAAATGATAGATCAAGCTATAAATTCTCACATTTATAAAAAATATCTCACATCTAGACAGTAGTTTTTCTCTCTGTATTCTTTTTACCTGCTTTGGGTGGTTACTCTGTCTAGGAGACAGGTTTGCTGAGTTTCTCATAGAGATCATTTTTGCTAGGAAATTTTTTTTGTTCATTTGTTACCCCGGAAAGATGTGGACTGTTGTAAACATTATTTCAACTCAAGAGAGCCCTAAATATTCAGATAGTCTTCAAAGTAGTGACCAAGAATAAGGTATGAGTAAAAAGATCAATTTTGGCTGTGTTAAGAAAGCCATTTATTCTAAAACAAATACATACTTGCACACACATATATATGTGTGTGTGTGTACGTGTATGTATATGAGTCTCCTGTGCTGTAGTCGTGCTGTGTCATTGATTTTTAATCTCAGTATCATCCACACTGTACAAAAGCAAATTGGTGGTCACAGGTTTACAGAAATTCTGTTCATCTACCAAAAATCATTTACTTTGAAGGGACTACAGTAAATCTGCCTAAAATATCCATGATGGCCTGAGAATGCTTCTTTCTCATGCTTTTCCCAAAATTGCTGCATTCCAAGTAGGGCTAAGGATGCAACTGAGGCACCCCCAGCCCCCACCACACACACACACACGGACACACACACACACACACACACACACACTGGCACCACCATTGATTTCTGGTTGAAATTGTGTATTTGGGGCTGGTGCCATTTATTCTCAGATGGTTTAGCGAACCTACTTACAGATAACATAATTACCTCCAGAAATTTAAACAGACTTAAGAAGGAGCCACATTCCTCACTCAATCACATTAGATTATGCATTTTCTAGTGTCGGAACAAGACATGTTCACAAAGGGAATCGGTCTCCCCTTACACGAGTTTAGACTCTTTTTTCTTAGAGAAAAAAAAAACACCAAACATTCAACATTCACTCCTGTCTAGTATAATTTGTTCTTAAATAATTTGGGAAGAAAACAAAAACAGTCCCCCTCATCAGTGAAGAAATGAAATAAGAATTCGCAAAACTCCCACTCATGGGCCATAACCCATTAGTCCACTTCAGAGACAATAGAATATTTTTGTCCACAACCAGATAAAGCATAAGACTGTTGTAGCTTAACAGATATTAAAAAGAACCCAGTGTCTAGTTGCTGAGACTTCTTTCTTCTGAGAAACGCTGAGTTTAGAGATGGTGGGCAGTTGAAAAAATGGGCTGAACAGAGACTAGCATGATTGAAGAGAGAGAAAGGGTCAGGGGCAAAAGAACATTCAGATAAAACGTTCTCTGGAGGTGGAAACTGTTAGTTGCTAGTGTTTCCTCCTACCTTGTGTGTTTTAAAGGACAGGATTAGTGAGAAACAGTTATCATTTCTCATCTCCTAGAATGATAGTCTTTTGATATGTTTCCTGGCCTCTTTGGGGCGGGGGGAAGGAAGAAGAAAAGAAGAAAACAAAGAAGGAGGAGGAGGAGAAGGAGGAGGGGGGGAAGGAGGAGGAGGAGGAAGAAAAAGAAGAATGAGAGGGAAAGGGGGAGGGGAAGGAGAGAGGGGGAGAAGGAGAAGAAGAAGTAGAAGAGGAGGAAGAGGAAGAGGGGGAGGGGGAGAAAAGGAGAGAAGAAGGAAAGGAAAGGAAAAAGAAAAGAAACCTTCCCAGTTCATAACTATAGGGAAGACAGATGTAGGAAGAGAATAGGGTCTGCAGAAATAAGCATCTAGTGTCCTTCCTCTCTTGAGGACAAATAGCGAAAGAGAAGTACAATCAAATCTCCATGCGAATCACCATATAGAACTTGCCTGATCTAAAAGGACCATGAGATTCTTCCATGAGACAGGAAACAAGGTCCTGTCCCACCCAGGTGACAGCAACACTTCTGGGCAACAAAGAAAGGATTCTGTAGTATCTCTGGACAAAAAAACTCTCAAGTGTTGTTTAAGGAGAGTCCATACTTATTTCAATCCAACCACAAAACATATAAAAATTAAATCACATGTTGAGATAAATCATTAGATTAGGAAGTACATTGTATTTTGAAACATTCTGATACTATTTAATGTTACATGTTATACAAAATTAGAAACCCTGCGGAAATTTAAAATAGGATCCAAACAGTGAAACCAGTAACAATAATCAAGTAGACCTTTTAGTATTGACAATACAAAGTTAAAAAAAAAGAAGAAAAAGAAAAAGTTAAAAAAAAAAAGTCCTTTCATGAGTAGGGTATTTTCAGTATTACATGATAAAAAAAAAAAATCAGATTTGATTATTTGTACAGCAGTGCAAGTGGCAGTATGGGTCCCTGGAGAATGATTTTTTAATGATGATGGAAAATATTCCCATGTGACGAGGCGTCTCCATTTCATAGATGAGAATGCTCTAGAGAAGTGGAAAGTGACTTTTTTCAGAGATGAGAATGCTCTAGAGAAGTGGAAAGTGACTTTTTTTTACTTGCATGACAGTATCTTTAGACTGTGTGTCTAGATGGTTAAGAAATAATAGATATATAAATCAGTCTCTGAATCCAATTCCTGACACATCTTCTAAAACCCTTGTAAATAGTGGTGTTAGGTGAATCTTCTGTTTTAACATTTATTTTTTACCCCATTTTATGACACAGAGGTACTAAGACCTTTGTAACTTGCTGAGTGTTAGGAGTACTCCTAAAATCTCTTGGAATTTCGTAGGTTATAGGACTATCTTTTGTTCTAATGATGCAACTCTGGGCGAGCTCCTGGTTGGCTCCTGGATGTGAGGTAGTTACCTGAAGGACCAAGCGATGATTAGAGGCTTGGAATATTCAATCCCCTCCCCCATTATCTACAGAGGGGCTGGAAATGGACTTAATAATCCATCACACCCACATGAAGAAGCCTCTATACAAATCCCAACAGTAGTTCAGACAGCTTCTGGGTTGGTGATCATGTCCACGTAACCGGAAGGTGACACAATGCAACAACATAGAGATAGAAGCTCTGGCACTTGTGACCTTTCCAGACCTTGCCCTATATATCTCTTCATCTAGGTGTTCATCTGTATCCTTTATAATATCCTTTATTATACCTTAAACTAGGAAACGTAAGTGTTCCCCCTCAGTTCTGTGAGCCATGCTAGCAAATTACCAAACTCAGGGAATGGGGAATGGAACCTCAATTTATAGTCAGTCTCAGAAATGAAACCGACAACTTGTGACTTATAATTGGCATCTGAAGTGGGGACATCTTTGTGGGACTGAGCCCATAATCTGTGGGATCTGATGCTAAATACTGGTAGCAAGTGTTAGGACTGAATTGAATTATAGAACATCTAACTGGTGTTGTAGAATTGTTTGATGCAGAATGGACAGCTGGTGTCAGAAAAGGGTTTTTTGAAAATTTTATTTTAAATCCAGTATAGTTAATATATAGTATTTTATTAGTTTCAGATGTACAAAATAGTGATTCAACAACTCTACACATTACTCAGTGTTCATCAGGACAAGTATAGTCTTAATTCTTTTAGCCTATTTCACCCATTTCCCCCCACCCCCACCCTCTGGTAATCATCAATTTGTTCTCTGTAGTTAAGAGTCTATTTTTTGGCTTGTCTCCTTTTTTTTTTTAACTCCTTTGTTCAATTTTTAAATACCACATATGAGTAAAATCACATGGTATTTGTCTTGCTCTGACTGATTTTAGTTAGCATTATATATATATATATGCTAATTCTTTATCCATTCATCTGTTGATGAACACTTGGGCTGCTTCCATATATTAGCTATTGTAAATAATGTTCCAGTAAACGTAGAGGTCTATATATCCTTTCAAATCAGTGTTTTGATATTGTTTGGCTAAATACCCAGTAGTGAAATTACTGGACCATATTGTAGTTCTATTTTTAATTATTTGAGGAGCCTCCATACTGTTCTTCACAGTGGCTGTACCAGTTTTCATTCCCATCAACAGTGCACCAGAATTCCTTTTTCTCCACACCCTCGCCAACACTTATGTTTCTTATGTTTTTGTTTCTTATGTTTTTGTTTAAGCCATTCTAACAGGTGTAAAATGATATCTCATCATAGTTTTGAGTTGCATTTCCCCAATGATGAGTGATGATGAGCATCTTTTCATGTGTTGGTGTCAGAAGAGTTTTGAGTGTAGTAGTCATATGAGGGTAAATTAACACAGGAATGTTTTTGTTTGTTTTCCTTACTCAATGGCATTACCAGTGTCTCCACATCAGTGAAGGACAAAAAGTAGACTATTTTCACATTCATCACTAATTATTTTATCTAATTGCTACAGTATGCATGAGAGACTTGCTCTTGAGTCACTGAACTAACACCCCAAGCTGAAGCCTGTGGTGTGACCAGATTGTTGATTTTTTCTCCATCTGGAGCAAAGGAGTATAGAGGAAAGTAGGTTGACACAGCACACTGGGGTGTCCAGACTAATTGTGAGATACAATATGAGGTGACAAATAATTTGTCACTAACAATATTTAAAGTGCCAAAATTTGTAAATGCTTTGCTTTTTTAAATTATTAGTTAAATAATTAATAGTGTGCCTCCCACATGCTATTGCCATATTTTATGTATGATGAAGTTAAAAAAAAAAAAGTTTGAGAATAGCTGGTCCAGAGGAAAATAGCTTGGCTTCTATGCAGAGTTCAAGCTGGGTTCTTCCTTTTGTTGTTTATTCTTGTGGATAATAAAATGAGCTCCTTTGAGCTATTGAAGAGGAGTGTCGTGAGTATAGTTTCTGTGCACCTGGGTACTGTCCAAAGCCTCCCCAGGTGACCCCAGGCAGCTGCAGAACTGAGTACAGGTCTCTCTGGTTGTCTTTCTGACCTAACCGGGAAAGCGAGCAGAGTGAAGGTCTTCACACATGAAAACAAGACCAGGAATGAAATTCTTAGAAATTGGACCCACATATGAAAAAACATGAAAATGTAATTCAACATCATGTACTTAGAGAACTAGAAGCAATAAGTACCTTGAATTGTAAAAGAATGAATGATGATAATATGGTAAGAAAGTAAATGGGGTTGACCAGCTGCGTAGTAATAGGGCAGATGTTTACTTCTATTCTCACCCATCCTGGAGGGTGATTATGAAGAACAAATGAAAGAACAGACATAGAGTTACTTTGTAAACTTAAAATGTATTGTACAAATAACGATTAACGTAAGATACTTCGCACATAGATTGCTTCAAACCACAGAGAAATATAAAAATATAACCATGTGATAATTTTTCCTCAATTCGTATTACTGGAACTGTTTGAGAATTATAAATGAGTTTCTTTTTTACATAAATAAAATATAATACATTTTAATAACTATATAAAATACAATCTATTCCTTGGTCACTGCCAATTAGCACATTGGTTTCCAAGTAGGATGCACAAAATTTATCTGGGATATTTTTAAAAATACAAATTCTAAGCTCATCCCAGACTAGTCAATCAGAATATCTGTGGTTAGAGTGTGGTCATCTGAGTCTGATGTAGCCCTTTCTACAGCGGTCTGGGACTGTGTTTGAGAGCCACTAAATGATAAAACCCTAGTCCAAGATATATTACAGAGCCATTTTTGAGGCTTTGCTAGTGTTTTTTCAAAAACATATATTTTGATATCCTTAGATATCTTCCTACTTTTTGTCATTATCACTTATCTCTCCTGATTCCTGAAATACTGCCATTACCTTTGACTCTACATTTTTAAAAATATTCAAATCAGCCTTTTCCTAGCTGTTCAAAGTACGAAGCTCTTTTCATCATCATAACTAACTCACTTTAGAAGACTTGCATTATTAGCAAGTTCATAAAATAGTAACAAAAGAAGAAATAAGCAAAACTTGTAGAAAAGAGGAGGTTTGACCTCCAAATTCAATATTATTTAAAGATAATATTGTTGTTTACTTTGAAAAACCAAAAGAATTAGTGGAAAAGCTGTTTACAACCAGGAAGAATATATTTTCTCTACTATGATCCTCAAAATGGGATTTTCGTACTATTGTAAAGACGTTGATACAGGATGTTCTAAAATAAGGGAGAAATTGATTAAAATTAAATCTTATTATCTGCCAGGTACTATGCCTACCACTTGAGACTTCAGAAAATCAAGCTTCAGAGATGTTAAGCAATTTGCCAAAGGTCACAAAGCTAGTGGGTGGCAAAGCCATGATTGCTAACCTCAACATACATGGTCAACTGATTGACAAGGGAACCGGGAATGGGGAAACGATAGTCACGTAAACAAATGGCTGAGAAAACTGGATAACCCCAGGCAGAAAAATGAAATTGGACCCTTATTTACATCGCTTACAAAAATGAAAGTGAAATGGGTTAAAGACAAACATAAGATCTTATACTGTAAAACTTTTAGAAGGAAACAGAGAGAGAAGTTCCTTGATATAGGTCTTGGCCATGATTTTTTTTTTTTTTGATATGACGCCAAAAGCAGAAGCAATAAAAGCAAAAATCAACAAGTGGAACTATATCAAACTAAAAATAACCTTCATAGCAAAACAAACTATCAACAAAATGAAAAGACAATTTATAGAGAAAATATTTGAAAATCACATATTTGACAAGGGGTTAATATCCAAAATATATAAAGAACTTATACAACTCCGTGACAAAGTAAACAACTAATTCAGTTTTTAAAAACTGGGCAGAGGCTCTGAATAGATATTTTTTCAAGAAGGCATAGAGATGGTCAGCAGGTACATGAAAAGGTGCTCAACATCACTAATCATCAGGGAGATGTAAGTCAGAACCACAGTGAGGTATCACCTCATACAAGTCAGAATGACTAATATCAAGAAGACAAGAGATAACAAGTATTGGCGAGGATGTGGAGGAAAAGGACCCCTTATGCATGTTGGTGGGAATGCAAACTGGTGCAGCCACTATGGAAAACAGTATGGAGAGTTCTCAAAAAATTAAAAATAGAACCACTTTACAATTCAGCAATACCATTCCTTGGTATATATCCAAAGAAAATGAAAATAAGACTATATTTATGAGAACATGGATGGAACTTGAGGGCATTAAGTGAGATAAGTCAGACGAAGATAAAAACTCTATTATATTGCTCTTCTGTGACATCTAAAACGGCTGAACTCATGAAAACAGTGGAGTGGTGATAGTAGGGGCTAGGGGATGGAGAAACTGGGGATATGTTGTTTAAGGCTACAAACTTGTGGGGCGCCTGGGCGGCTCAGTCAGTTAAGCGTCTGCCTTTGGCTCAGGTCATGATCCCGGGGCCCTGGGATCAAGCCCCAGCAGGGAGCCTGCTTCTTCCTCTTCCTCTCCCCCTGCTCTTGTGCTC
>NW_024425341.1:38299149-38334692 GCF_017311325.1 Ursus maritimus | reverse complement strand
CTTTCCCTCTCTCTCTTGCTGTCAAATAAGTAAATAAATGAAATCTTAAGGGTACAAACTTGCAACTAGTAGATGAATAAGTTCTAGAGATCTAATGCACAGCATAGTGATTACAATCAATACTATATTTTAAACTTCAAAGTTGTTAAGAGACTAGATCTTAATCATTCTCATCAGAAAAAAAGAAACGATGATTATATGATGTGATAGAGATGTTAGCTAACCCTGTGATGGTAATCGTCTTACAATTTATAAATGTATAAAATCAACATGTCATATCTTAAACTTAACAATGTTATATGACAATTTTATCTCAATTTTTTTAAAAAAAGGTGATTGCTATACTCCCCCAATATATTATTGTTATGAAAGAAGTTTATTTTTCTCTTCGTAGAAATAAGAAAGGACAGGAGAGACAAAGACAGACAGCAGATAGAGTGGGAGAAAAGAGAACTTAGATCGTTGGGTGACTGAATTATGTACAATGTGATTCCTTCCATAACCACCAAATATCACTTTTGCTAAAGTACCGTAATTTCACTGAATGTTTGTTGAAATTGATTTTTTTTAATCAGTTAACATAAAAAAAATGTCTCATTAGGATTTGGATGGGATGTAACAGGAGCAGAACCTGTGAAGTGGACCGTGAGCACATGAGTCCTTAGTAATTCATGTAAATCATGGCGAGGGCTTTGGATTTACACCGCCTGTAGAGCTGGGCATTTCCGGCTAATTTTACCTCTTCTCCGAAAGTCAGGAACTTAGCAGCTGACTGCTAGATTGCATCCAAACAACTCAGAGGAAAAGCCCCTTGATTGCTTTCTGATCAGATCTCAGACAATGGATTCAGTTAAACAAGAGGCTGTAACTTCAATTTCCTTTTTGAGTTAAATGTATGACTGCTCTCATTAGAAAATGAAATGTTACAAACTTTTAGACCATATAAGATCATCAGTATCTAAGTGATAATAAAGGTGTAGTCTGGAAAACAACTCAACTCGATTCACCTTTGGGAGACCAGATGCGGTGTATAACGTTTATGCTGCTGAAATTTGTGGTTGTCACTGTTACCAAGACAGGTCTCACTCACTGGCTGACACTGAGTTGCAGAGCAATGAGGCTTGCAGAGAAAGGCAAATACAAGTTTTATTGGTACAAAGAGAATAATGCTGCAGACTAATGACTTCTGTCCCTTTAAATTATGGCTGGCAGGGGTTTGACAGGGCATGGCAGCCCGTCAACGTCTTCTCAGCTGCCGTCAGGATCGGTTTGCACCCTGCCCTTCCGTAGCTGGACCATCTCTCTGGAGGCCTTTGACTGGGGCCCAGGTTTTAACTTAGAAATATTACAAGCTTTACAATGAATTGGAGACTCCTTATCTTTTTATTGGATTTTTGTTTTTAGGTAAAATTTGTGAGCTTTTCTCAAAGACTAGCAGTGAATATAAATTCCAGACCAACCAGAGACCAAATGTTATAAAGGAAATTTATACTTACTGTAGGCCCTCCCCCTTCCAGGTATCCCATTTGTCACAAAGACCTTCCGGGGTGACACAGAAGTGCCCGCTGCAGTACCCTGATTTCCATTCTCTTTCATGGTCCTGCTTGGTCCTCTAGCTCCTTAACTTCCAGTGTCATTCGTTACTTATGTCCTTCCTGGGGAGTTCTGTGAGGTGATGGCTCATCTACACTGTGAAACCGCGTCCAACAACAGATGCATGGCGATGTTTGCAGAACGTCATGTTTGAAAATAAACTGCTGAACTCTGGGCCTCACCCTGATGGGATATTCATATTGAAAAGAAACCTTTCAAGTATTTACCCAAATGAACAAGGAAGTGGGAACTCTGCCTTCATCCATGTGGCAAGATAAAGTCACATTCCTATTAATGCCCATATTATGCTCCCTACCAGCAAGCCCCCAGCTGCCCTCACCGGAATTTCTGCCGATCTCCAAATTTGTGTGTCATGTGTTCTGGGCAGAAGTCACCTGTGTCACTCTCCTGCTCTGGCTTTTTCTGTTTGCTTTCCACTTCTCAGGAAGCTGTTCAACAGATGCAGAGGCAGGGCTGTTTCTACCAGGAGTGACCCTGTAAGAACAGCAACGTGGGTGCCAAGGGGACTAACTCCTGTGGCCAGGATGCTGCCCTCCCTGGACCCATGCTTCCTTCCTCAATAGGGCCTGGCCCAGCTCCCCTTATAATTATCTCACTGTCATCCATGAAAAGAGAGACTTCACCTTCAGGTCCTTGGCTCTAAGTTTCTTATATACAACTGAAAGCAAAGAGAAACAGGAGAGCTCTTCAAAAAAACAAAAACAAAACAAAAGCAAAAAAACACCAAGCAACAGTTTTCAGACCTAGAACAATTTCAGCCCTTACTTAGAAGAAAATAAAAACGCTCTCCAGGGACCAAGATAAAAAGTAGTTCAACATGATACGCAGATACCATTTTCCATTATTAGAGCTATTTCTTCTTGGAACAGAGCATTTCAGAGATGCCCTTCTTGTTGTGGTCTCCACGGTCTGCGGCTGTGCCCCCTTATCCATGATTTCGCTGTCCTTGGTTTCAGTTGCCTGCAGTCAGCCAGCAGAACAGCACCTGCTCCTCCTCCTGACACAGCGTCATTACGTCAGTAACGGCCTGCGGAACGCAACCTCGCAACCCTGGTGTCATCGTCCTCGCTTCTGGCCACCCGAAGCCTTATTATCTCACAGCATCACAGGAAGAAGGGTGAGTACAGTACAATATAGTACAATATTTTGAGAGACAGAGACCACATTCGTGTAACTTTTATTTCATATTGTTATAATTGTTCTATTATTATTAGTTACTGCTGTGAATCTCTTACTGTGCCCCATTTACAAATTAAACTTTCTCACAGGTGTGTAGGTATAGGAAAAAACAGTCTATTTAGAGTTCGGTACTATCCGTGGTTTCAGGCACCCCGTGGGGGTCTGGGAATGTATCACCCAGGGATGAGATGGAATAACTGTATTTATATAAGTGAAGATGTGGTCAGAACGATGCTTCCCTGCCTCAAAGGCAATCTTCAAATCTCTATTTAAGCCTTTGCTTCTTGTGAGACCGGGCTCTGCCTTTTGCTCTATCTTCCATAGCAATGTTTCAAAAATCTGAAGGCTGTTGAAAGAGAAATTGAGGTGTACCAAACATGTTAAGATCTTATTTAAATCAAGCAATGCCAAACCAGAAATGGTTAGGAACGCTCCAGAAACAGGAGCTAAGGAGAGACTGTTATAGAGAAAAGGCAGAAACAGAGCAAGGAAATCATTGGTTGGCTACAGCTTAAAGCCTGGCGGGCTGTTGGTGATTGGCAGCCCTCGGTGTTTTGATTCAAACCTCGAGGCATTTACAGGCTTAGGTTCTGGTTTGCTTATGCAGACCGTCCCAGCGTTAGAGCCCCATCGGCCTAATGGCCTCCTTGCTTAATCTAACAAGGCCACATTTCAGTCAGAACTCAAGCACGATGAACTGGGAGTGAACTTATTTTGCTTTTGGCGACATGCGTGAGAAGGAAGCAAGTTGCCTAGAAATGGGGACGGAGTGTTGGTGGAACGGGGCAATACATTGCATTATAAGGACTCACTTTATGCTTTTGCGTCTTCCCAACACCATAAAAAGCAAATTCTGGACCACAGTTGTTAGCAGCGTTAGTTCTTGAGTTTGATCAAGAAAGAATTCGGAGCCAAACTCCTTAGCAAGCAAGGGTTTAATGGTTCTCAAAGCGAAGAAACCCTGTCAAGGTGGGAGATGGGCAGGCCAGCGGTGGCAGCTGCCCTGGGGTTAGGGATGTCTTTTTTGTCCTGTTTGGGTAGGTTATGGGTCAGAGCTTGGGCTGTCTCTGACTGAGGCTGCTTCCAATCATCTAAGGGACTCCTCCTGCCCGGCAAGAGGGAAAGTTTTCGGCCCTCTGGTCTTTGTTGGGACTGTCATGGCAGCCTGCCTCCGTGGGGGCGTGATGTCAAAACAATAAATGTATTATAATGAGGCTATAAGTTACTGTGGGTCAGTGGTCATGGGGGAGATCACATGCCTATCCCCCTAGGGTCTTTCCCAGCTGTTTGGAATTCGGTTTCTACCCTTTTTTTTTTTAAATCAGTCAGAAAGCGTTTGTTCCCTGCTCAAATCTGCCTGCCTGCTCTTATCACAGTTTGCTGACAGAGTTCTGAGGGCAGAGTCAGCTTCAGCAATGGGAAAACGGAGGTATTTAGAGAACATGCAGTCCTTTCCCCTTTTCACATCCAAGAACCACTTTAACCCCACCCCCACCTTGCTTCCTGGCTTGCTGCCTCTGCCAACTTCTCCCCTGCTATCGCACAGGGTTCCGCGGCTCTGATGCCTCCTTCCTACTCTCTGGGGCCAAGAAAGTAACTGCAGTAATTTGTTCCTGCCTGGCTCTCCAGCTCCCACCACCTTGGTTCAGTTAACAACTCAGCTCCATGTTCTTGCTTAAGGAGAAATTGATTATCTTTTGTTAAAACGCAGGCTCATCTCGAGTACGAACTTCTGCGCATGTTAAGTCTCAAAGATTCAGCTAAGATATCTAACTAAATAGACTTAACAATAATAACTTTTTTTGCTGCGTTTTCTCTTTGGCCTTAAGATAGTTATGCTATCAAGCACTTTCAGGTTAATACATTAAAGTATTCTGTTCCGAGAAGAGGTTTTACTTTCTTTATGCTTCTCCTTGTCGGTCCTTTTCGTGCTGCTCAGATGCAGAAGCAGGAGACTGTACGGAGTGTTGAGTCAAGGGAGGAGCGGCAGGGACCTAATGCTTTATAGCCTGTGAGGCATTTAGCTGTCAGACGACAGAGCATTCGATAGAATTAAGTAGAACTAGGTGCCCTCTTTTTTATTTTACTTTAATGACTAAAGGAACAGAAAGAACAAGGTAAAAGACAGAAGGGCCAATCTACAGTCATCAACCAAAAGCAGAGGGGTTAGTATATTTCCAAGTGCTTAAAATGCTTCTTTTAAATTAATGTATTAATGTATTTTTTTCCTTTCCTGCAACATATCAAATGTTAAAATCAGTGTTTAAATCAGTTCACATAAACCCAGTGTAAATTAGGTAATAATTAATGAACAAAGGAGTATCGGTTTATGTTTATTTGTTTGGTTTTTTTTTTACAAAATCAAGAGCTGTATTTTTATCTAAATCATCAAAATATTAGTCATGTTATTTGTCTTATGGATGTAGAGCAGACAGAAAAATCCATTTTGTCTTTTTTCTTTAATCCTGGTAACAAGTGAGTTTCAGTTCTAATTTTCTCTATGAACAACTCACAGCTGCCACTAAATGTTTCCCAAATGCATTTTTTTAAAGATTTTATTAATTTATTTGACAGAGAGAGAGACAGCAAGAGAGGGAACACCAGCAGGGGAGTGGGAGAGGGAGAAGCAGGCTTCCTGCTGAGCAGGGAACCTGAAGCTGGGCTTGATCCCAGGACCCTGAGATCATGACTTGAGCTGAAGTCAGATGCTTAACAACTGAGCCACCCAGGTGCCCCAAATGCATTTCTTTTAAAAAATCATAGTTTAAGAATATTAACTTTACTAGAGATTTCAATATTGGATCTTTGAGGAGATTAGGGTTAAACTATTGGTAAAAACATGTTGAGATTTTCAAACCAGCAATATGAGAACAAAAAATGTCTTAGAAAACAATGTATAAAATAAAGGTTTATCATTTATTATAGCTATGTATATGTGTGTGTAAATATATATGTATTTGTGTGTGTGTGTATGATATAGGTTTCTTATACAGCTCTATGTGCGTATGTGTGTATTTTGAGTATACAAATTCAGGCCCAATAATACAGATTGACTTAAAACCCAGCACTTAGTCTTGTTTACAGTAGAATGTTGAATGCCAACTAGTAAAATGTGGTAGTGGATACTGGAACTGGAAAATCATCACTTTATAGACATCCTAGTAATAATTAGTTCAGGCAAGAATCATCAATGAATATGAAGTTGAGGGTAATATTTTGATGGGAAGTAGGATATTTGCATAGTTGTAAGATGTCTAGACATGAATCACTTAGTAGTTGCTCGAGAAAATATAATAACCATACATTGGAGAAACTGGATAACATCTTGGCAGAGTGCTCAAAATTAATATCACCAATGGAGGACAGATAAATATCATGTGATCCCAGATGCGATATGGCTAGGAATTCATAACCTGAATCTAATTATCAGGAAACACTGGACACGTGCAAAAGGAATATTCTGTTTTTAAAAGCCAATGTTATAAAAGACAAGGTATCTTGTGGGTGTATTCTAGATTATTCTAGATTAAAGTAGAATAAAGAGACATGAAAACTAAATATAAATATAAAATAAATACATATAATATAAATATATATAAATATAAATAAATATATAATAAATATAATATCTGATCTTAGACTAGATTCCGTGTTAAAGGGGGGAAAACATTATAAAGAACATTAGCAGGTCATTTGAAAAAATTAGAATACAGATGATAGGTTAGACTAAAAGATTATATCAATGCTTAATTTCTCAAAACTGTGATAACTGTCCTGTGGTTCCGTAAGGAAATATCCTGTTTCTTATGAAATACACATGGATGGATATAGAGAGAAAGAAAAACCAAATGGAAAACACAAATGGATACAAAGATTAAAAATAGGCGAATGTGGGCAAAGGATATAGGTGTATTCTTATTTTTTAAGTTTTCAATAAATCTGAGATCATTTTCAAATAAAATGTTACCTCTGTCTAAAAAGCAACATGTATTGGGGCATACCCCCCCCCACACACATTTCGGTCTATATTTATTTTGCTATTTTCCCTCAATACAGAATCAGCATTGTACAGATCGTAGTTCCCGCAGAGATGCCTCTTTCAACTTAGGTTAGACGGATCTCACCAGGAGATAACACATCCTGAGGGCATGAAAACCTTGAAGGAATACAAACTCTTGGAAAGTAAAAATGAGTAGGAATTCTGAGACTATCATAGTGTCTGAGACTAAAGTCTAATGGGTGGGGAAGTACTATTAATAAAAACCGAAAGCAGCTGTTCCCTGAAAACTCTCTGGAACACTGGCCGTCTGGCCATCCTTCTTTGGGACCACTCTAACAGGGCAGCGCAGGGAAGAACTGTTATGCTCTTCCCCACCACCCCAAACACAAGGAACACTTCAGTGCTTAAGCAGCTACGGTCAAGGATGAGTCAGGCAATAGTAGTGCTATAGGAGAAAATGGTGGTGTCTGGAGTCCCATGGAGGGTTGGAAGGCGAGAAAAAAAATATTAGGCATCATGTGATCACTCACATGACAGCTGACGATACTTAATTGAAATAATCACCAAGACTCCTATATTATGATTTCAGGGGAATAAAATCCAGTAGTTGCCATGATTGCAGCCCCATTTAATACCCACAAGCTGATGACTTCTTGGGAAACTTACTATATACAATTATATGTGAAGCCTACATGCATACACCTTTCTATAAAAAAGGCAAATGGTCACTCCAATGACCACAATCAAGAAGCATATCCAAAATCCTTGTATAAAATAAAATCAGATTCTTTAAGATGTTTTCTACATTCATAACTACAAAGGCCTCAAGCAGAACAGAAAATCAATGTAAAACTGAGAGAAGAATGCAAGTCTCCTGTTTTTGCAATCAAATATTCTGCCTGGAGAAGACTGCTTTATGGAACATAAATTAAAAAACAATGAAAACTATTCATCACACAGACACTGTTCCACTACCCCTCCTTTATCAACAAAACCACATTGAACATTGAACGGGGCACTGTTTTCTCTGTGAGCACGCTAATACCCACTGAGAGGAAAGAAGAAAAACTTGGTAGATTTTAATTGCATCCCTGTAGCAGAGCTGTTAGAAAGATCTTTCCTAGACTAGGACTGTTTGGGGAATGAAAAAAAGGAAGATTGGAGAAAGGAAGATGGTATCAGGATAGCGGGTTAAAAAAATATCGAGAGGAGACTTCATCTAAGGGGAAGATAGAAAAGATAAGAAAAAAAGAGAAGTAGAAGACAAGGTCATAAGGAAAGGAGTTTACCATGCTTCAACTTCCTTTGAATTGATGTTTAAGTGATGTTCTATCTGGTCTGTCCATTGCAAACAAACAAACAAAGGACAGAGAAAAAAAACTGAAGTTTTGGCAAGAAAGTGCTTCTCAGCACTTTTTTTCCAGATAATTTTTAATTATCTCACTAGAAAATAACGAATTGGTTTGGCAAGAGGTTGGGCCGCCTCCCACTCCCTCTGAAGAGTCAGTGGATTTACAATAGAGCAAAAGGTTCTTATCTAAGTTTGTCCGGTGATGAAATAAGTACACATAATATATATCTAGAAATTAAAATTGTATTTTTTGTGTGTGAGTTCTGTTATAAAAACAGTAACCCAAAACCCACTTACTCAGAAGCTCTGACTTATGAAAAAATAATGTTGTTTTTCCTTAGAAGCTAAGGATTAAAGATATATATAAAGAAATGAGGAAAAAATGTTTTGATTAAGATTTTATATGGTATCACTTTTGTGATGAGCCATCTTACCATGAAGATACTCTAAAACAGTCAAGTTTAAATGAACCTGAAATGTCCCCTTGTGTTGTTTATGCAAGAATGCAGAGCTTATGGGGCTTATGGGTAATTGTCTGATACACTCACCTAGTGATCATCCGATACCCTGGAGGTCCTCACTGCCACCGAGGACAACCACCTGAGGACATCAGTCTGTTAAACCCACATGGTGTCCAGCCTCAGTCTGGGTATTAACACACCCTCAATCCCATGGCTCTTCCTCACTGACTCTCATTCCTCTCAACAGCTTTTATAAAACTTTAATATTGACTTTTTTAATACCATCAAAATCTCTTTTCTCTCAGAAAATGAGTCCATCTCCTTCTTCACTGAAAAAAATAATGTTAGTAGATAAGACGTGAGCTTCCAGGATCTTCCCTACTTCCCCTTGTCCATCCTATGTACTGAGGGATCCATGGTTCCTTTCTGCCTGATATTTCTCTTCAAACCTGGGAAGCTATTGGTAGCCCTTTTCTGTTACACAACATGGAAAACAGAGAAAATGTATTTACCACTAGAGACAGTAATGGAGCAGAGGTATGTAGTGGGCAAAGATGAGAGAAAGAATTCCCAAATTTTCAGTAACATTGCTACTTTAGCTTCCTTTCGTTCATAGTGTCCAGCTCAATTGAAGGATGTTCCGCAATCGTTCCCAAAGTATTACATCTTTACTTGCTTGGGTTTCTGGTTTGTGATACAAAGCATCTTAAATAACATAGCCACTATATATATATATATATATATATTTTTTTTTTTAATGTTTAGAACTGGTATATATTGAAACTTGCTTCCCCAAAAGATATGTTCAAGTCCTAACCCTGGTACTTGTGAATGTGACCTTATGTGGAAATAGGGTCTTGACAGATGTAATCAAGTGCTGATGAGGTCATACTGAATTGGAACAGGCCCTAATCCAATGTCTGGTGTCAGTCTAAGATGAGGGAAATTAGGACAGAGGTAGAGGTTGGAGTGAAGTCTCTACAAGCCAAGGAATGTCAAGTGTTGCTGGCCATCACCAAAGTGAGAAGAGAAGCACAGAACTGATTCTCCCTCAGAACCTCCAGAAGGAACCAACCTCACCAACACCTTGATTTTGGACATGTAGCTTCAGAGCTGTGAGGGAATAAATTTCTGCTATTTAAGACACCCTACTTGTGGAACTTTGTCACAGTAGCCCAAGGAAGCTAATGCAGGAGACCATCTTATTCTGGTTTTAGAGCTGAGGACATGGAGGATAAAAGTTGAAGTGATGGACTTAAAGCAAAGTCAAATATCTGGCAAGTAGAAGGCCATGTCCTCTGATATTTCTTTCATGCCATGTAACTATCACAACTGAGAAACTCTAATTGAATTTAATATATCTTATAGTACTCTGTGATTGACCTCCTGCTTCTAGGTAATAACTAGTTTATCTTTATTTTAATCAATTTTATAAAGAATAAGAGATAAAACATTATTAAAAGGAAAGGTGTTAAGCAAGAAAGCTGTAATGTAAAATGCTGTCACCATTACACATGACATTTCATGAAATCTCAAGGTAGTAGTCAGCAGTGATACTAGTGTATGCACCACTGCCGAAGCTGTCACATTGTTCAGTCACTTCAAAATATACCAGGCCTCGCTAAATCCTTAAAGCTTTTTGCACTCTGGTCTTCTGATAGCTTTTAGATTTTATTAAAGTATTGAAGTTTTACTTTTTCATGAGGATACAAGGCACAGTGATAGTCACTATGAGGGACATAAAGGCTGTGGGAGAACAGTCATTTCTTGCATGCAGATTATGTTCCAGGGATTGTGCTAACCATCTTTATATCCTTATATTAACTTGATGTAGTACATAGTATTATTCCCACTTTAAAAAGAAACTGAGTATCAGGGAGTGTATATAATTGGCCTTAAGTCACATAGGTCATAGGTGGTAGAACTGGGTAGATGTCTGCCTGAAACCTTCACCAATATCCACTCCATTCTCCTGAGCTGGCTTGGCATTTGTGATCACAATGAGAACTTGATCCATAGGTTTCCTGCTCTCGAATGAAATGGAAGAAAATGTAAGTTTAAGAAGAAAGAAGTCATACTAGTGCAGAAGCACAGAGAGTGTGCTAGGAATAGACTCGATTTTGAAAAGTTCCAGGAAAACAGCAGCTGAGATGGGATTGATGTTTGAAGAAAGATGAAGGCATAACCCAAGACATCAGAGGAAAATATGGGTCTTCCCCCACTCTGGACTAACTCAATGAAAGGAACAATATAGGCACTCCAGGGTGACCACTGGATGATCTAATAAAGTGTTTTTTGAGACAGTTGCCTCCCTTTCTAGAATGGCTGATAGCTATTACTGTTGACCTCAAAAAGAAGACTGTGACCTTCTTTCTAAAGGAAGTAGACTACCTATCCAAGGAGGCTCCTAGTGAAGATACTGGGACCCAAGAAAGAAGAAGACCCAGATTGAACACTGGTTTTCCCCAGTGGAAAGAAACAGAAAAGTAAAAGTTCTACCACACACCGAAGCCCTCCTTACTTTACAATATGGAAGTTCCTAGATTTTCTGCATGTTCCTGTGATGGATACCATATTGTGGCACAGTCCCTTTTCGATTGAAGACTCATTCCCCTAATGTTGGGACCATAACCCAAGAATTAGCTTCAGTTGCCTACATTTGGGGGAAGCATCTTAGGCCGGACAAAGCTACTGACCAAAGTCACGTTGCCCTTCCTCCAGCAGTGACTGGCGCATGCAAGGGTACAAAGACTCCACTTGTTTGACCAGATCGGGGCGACCACGGAGGGCTTGTCTAGTGTTAGAACTCTTTGTGGGGGTGGCTAAGGTTGTGTGTTGACTGCTTCATGGCCCAATTTCTTCCTTTACCTCCTTTCTGTTTTCTTCTCCAATAAGAGTTGATTTTGAGAGCAATCCCCAATAAACTTCCTCATGCTTATCTATGTCTCAGAGCCTGCTTTCTGAGAACCCTACTTATACCACTTTCTACCACACCTTACAGGAAATCTTCCTGTCACCATGCTCAGTTTATCTGGGTTCCTGGTCATTCTCCCATTCGAGAAAGAGGCCTCCTGGAGAACTAAGAGTTCTCAACAGTAGAGGAAGCAACATTAGCCGTATCACCGTAATCAACCATTTTCATTTACAGTGTGCATGGACAACTATGAAAATCAACAGATATTTGAGAAAAATCAACTCTAGGAAAGATAGCCACAAGAAACCACTGGAACAATTGAGTACAGAAGAAATAGGCCAATTAGAGATTGAGAAGCAATTTTTCTAAGTATATATTCTAGAGACTGAAAAAGCATTTCATACAACAATGGAAATACAAACCAAGATCAGAGAAAAATGATTTCTTAAAAATTTGAAATATGATTCTGAAATTATAAAAGAAATTCTGAATGTAAATCATGTAAATCCTGAATTCTAAAAAGGAAATGTGACAAGATCAACCCTAGAAAAAATAAGACCACCCAAAACTGGAAAATGTAAAAATATTAAGAGTTGTAGAAATACAACAAGTTGCCAAAGAGAAAATAGCAACTATGGGAGAAACAAATAATTAAAAATTATATCCCCAGTTTTCTGAAGCTGAAGACATATGTTATCACTGAAAAATCCTCTCAAGAGACAAAAAATGACTCCTGAAGAAATTATCATAAACTTCTAATACTTTGATATGAAAGAAAATGACATAAACACTTCAAGGAGAAAAAAGTTCTCCCAGAGAGCTGACCAGTACAAGGACTGAACAGTGATGGGATTGAGGAATGAATTTTTATTGTATTAATCCCCTGAGACTTGGGGTTTGTCTCTAATGACAGCTAGTATCATCTTAACATAAAATAAAGTGCATGGGTTTGATAAATCAAGCAGTAGTGATTTAAGTGAGTTATTTAAAAATATCAAAACAAGCACCAGGTTTACAAGTAATACCACTAATAATAACAGTGATGATGATAATGATGTTGATGATGAAGAAGAAAATAAGAAGGAGAAGAAGAAGGAGAAGAAATATGGCATCCAAGTCCACAGGCAGAGAAGAAGGAGTGGGAAGTAATGTACATTTTGTTTAATTCCTCCTCATCACAGTGACGCGGAGGGGGGAGGGCGTTACGCAGAGATAAAATATAAATTCGACAAATTAGGGCTCAGATGACAAGATACGATTGTTTTTCTTATAGCTGAAACAGCCATAAAATCTAGGAACCATTAACACCGTGGTCTCTGAAGAGTACAGCTGGCAGTGAAAGCAGATTATTGCTTTCCATTTTGCTCTCTTTTGTACAGCCTGATATCCTTTCGCCATGTGCATGCATTATTTTTAAAAATGTAAAGATGCTTATTCTATCTCTCTTAAAAAATATAAATTAGATATATCCATTCAGTGGAGCTCTATCCTGCGTCCTGCAGATAAACTGAATGAAATAACACAGTGTTTACAGAAGTAGAAAGATAACCTTCCTCCATTGTTAGGAGTCAATGAAATAGCTGCCCAATGTTGTATGTAAAATGAACCCACCTGTGCAAACAAACGTATGCAAATAAACATATATATAAAAGAAGGCATAGAAAGGGAGAGAGGAAAGAAAGAGAAAGAGTGACAGAGAGGGAGAGAGAATTCTTCACGAGGAGGTAACCACAGAGGTATAAGCCTCCCTGGGAGTGGATGTGCCCGGGAGAAAGGGCAGGCTCTGCGGGCAGCCCTGACATCCACTCAGGATGGAAACAACAGGAATGACGGGAGTGGGGCAGGTTGTCAATAGCTCAGGCTTTGTGAAAAAACGATCATTTATTCCCTGGGTTTGAAATTTCCTGAATGTGGGTATTAGTGTCAAATAAGTAAATTTCGTGTTTCTTTAATGAAAATCATAAATTACTTTTACACGCTGACTAATATGGCCACTCAAAAACACCATATGCTATGGATTTCAAGGAATTGGCTTGCTAACACTTTCTTCGGGGAAACCTGTATTTAAATGTATCCCTTATTTTTAAAGGTGCTGGTTTGCTTAGAGTTTTATTTAAAACAGCGTAACAAAAGACTGTTTTGGAAATTCATTTTAAGTGGCCATGTTGTCATTGTGATTCAATTTAAAATTAATCATATCCAAATTCCTGGCCAGAAATATTCATTTTACTCTTTTTAATGAACATGAATGTAATCTAGTTCCAAGTAGCCAAAGTTCTCATCTTTCTGGTAACAAGCAGCAGACCTAGAATGTGGCAGCCTCCAGTCGATTGTTCCGTGGCAGTTGTTGTGTTGTGTGTTGTTTATTCTCCTGTGAAGTTGTGAAAAGACTCGAGGGTATTACGAGTCCAGACATAACCGCTAATGTTCCGGCCGGGAGCTTGAAGCCAGGCACACGATAGATGTGCTTACCAGCAGGCAAGGTCGCTGACGAGCAGTGAGTGTTGATGCGGGTTTGACTCACGTGAGGCCGCGTGTGGGGCCGTGCAACAGGCCGGTGGCTCAGCAGCGGGGCGGGACGGCGTGCTGGACACGTGCTGTGTGCTCGGAACCCGCAGCGAGCGGTGTGGAGGACGCACGAAGCACAGCCTCGGACACGTGCCTGGGCTTCTGGGGGACACAGGGGCACACAGATCCCCTGCAGGGCAGAAGTCCCAGGGGAGATGTTACAGGCATTTCAGCCTGTTTGCTCTGTTCCGGTGTGATGGTCAGCAGGCTGTTCCCCCGTTAGACCTAATGTCATTCACACCTGTCACCACAGTCTCTCCCCCACCCTTTCTCTTTCTCTCTCTTCCGTGAAAAATTGATACTTATTTCAACTCAGGGTTTGTCACATGCTTGCTCTCTGCCTGACAACGTGCCAGGGAGCAGGAGAACACACAGTAAGAGCGACACGCTTCCTCCCTTAGGGACCTCAGTAATTTTCAATGACATGATCCGTGAAACGTTTGGAGAAAGATAGCACACAGGACATAATCAAGTGTCACAGAATGTATTAGAAGAAACGCGTGTCACTGGCAGGCCAGGAAAGGTGAAGATCAAATCTTGGACCAGGTACTAGAGAGACGGTGGGACAGGGAATGCACCATGAAGGAGACCGGATGCGGGAATGCCCTGCATGTCCTTTGGGCCAGAAAAGCAGATCCTGACCCTGACATTGTGGTCGCTGTGAATGGGAGATGCAGTGCTCGAGGCTTGATGTTGAGGGACCCGCCCCCTGAGGAGTCCACTGATCACCGAGAATATCACTAATGCGTGTATGGAATGGTCCGTCTCATACACCTGTGAGATGCAGATTTTGTAAATAAGTGGATGGTGCTTATTTTCTTCCCGGTTTTAGGTACCAGTATCGTGAGTGAGGAGTCAGGTGTCTTCCCTTAAATCCTGAATGAAATGTTTTTTGGAACATCGGAAACCCAAGGAAAAGATGGGTCACGGCGAACTTAACCCAAATCTTGTAACAAAATAAGAGCAATTTAATTTTAAAAAAGTCATCTCAATTGTAAGCTCAGGTTTAAGTAGATGGAAGGAGAATAAGAGCAATTATGCCGCCTCCCCTGCTTTAATTACAAGTGACTGTGTGCACATCTCATCCTACAGCTGGCTCGGGGGAAACCCATGCCCCTAGGAGAAGCAAATGATCAAACGTAGTTACCCTGTCAACTTCTAGTCCACTAAATAACGAGGCCTTGAGTCATCATTCCTATAAATGACTGACTCTGTAAAGAACCTGGTCTAATCCTTGATTTTTGCTATTGATTGTATAATCACTCTGGCAGGTATGATATTCATTTAAGAAAGCTATTGTTCTTCCACCATGAATAAACTAGACATTGCCTCAGTCACCTCAGCGGGTTTGGGGTTTTTTTTAATCTTTTGACTGGTTTCCATATGCACCTACAGAGAGCTGAAATGAGTGTAGCTTTCAACCTTACAATGACCAAAAAAAGATAAACAGCAAGTTCATAACTTTTCTGGAACTTCCTACCGGAGAGCTGAGCAAGGCAAGCAACTGGCCCCAAATCTCAGGAGAGATGGTACCAGCAAGAAGAAATGAAATGCCAGCACTGCCTCACCACGGCAAGATGCAGCCAGTGAGAAGAATTCAGCCTCGGTGATGGGAAATTGGTAGAAACTCTGCATGCCCTGCCCAGCTTGGGTGAAGACCCTGGGAGTCCAAGGAGAGAGGAAGTTCACATCTTACAGAATTTTTCTACATAAACCTTAACGGGCACTCAGAGAAATAGACACAAAATCCCAAGAAAGTCTCCCTTGTATAGAACTGGGGGAGGGAAATAGTAGCCAGGGAAGGAGAACTAAGGAAATTCACCAAGGCCCTTCTGCCCTATGTCCCTTATGGGAGACAATCTATAAAAAAAAAAAATTATCAAAGACAAAGCCCTTAACGCATGTGTGTGTTGGGGGATGCGAGTGAGGGAAGGGCAGGGTACGTACAGCTGTGAAATGAGAAGGCCACACACCCTGGGACCAAGGGCATGGTGCCTGCCTAAGACTAAGGCTTATTCAGAACAGAGATTACACCCCTCCACACGTGTACGCACACACACACACACACACACACCCCACATTGCCAGGTTAGCAAGTTTCTAGTAACGTGTCATTTGTAGGTAAGAGATCCTCTCTGAGGCATAGCTCACAGAGAAGACACTGAAGAAACCCCCCTGGCAAACTAGCTTTCATCCTCAGTATGCCTCTACAAGATTGGAAAGTGACCATGACACAACAAACTGCAAACCCAGCTCCACTCCTCATTAAATTAACTCAACCCTCCACACTAAAGGTCTACCAGAAGAAAAGGCATGCCCGTTTCCAAGAGTTACAGAAAATATTTACCTTCATCTCTACCGTCTTAAAAGGGATGTCTGGCTTTCAACAACAAAATTTAGGAAGCACACAAAAAGACAGGACAAAACACTCTCCCAAAGAAGTAAGCAATGCAAACCAGAGTCAGATACGCCACGAGTCCCGGAACACCTAACAGTGAATTTCAGAACCATGATTAATGTGTCAAAGGCTCTAAGGGAAAAACTGGGCGGTAGGCAAGATCGGATGGTAATGTTAGCTGAGAAAACAGTTTAAGAAAAAAAAAATCAAATGGAAACATTAGACATAAAAACCACATAACAGAGGATGAAGATTTCCTGTGAGGAGAGGACTCATTAGACTCCACAACTGAAACAAACATTAGTGAGCTACAAAATTCTATAGAAATTACCCAAACGGGAAGAGCACTCAAGAGCTGTGGGATAGTACCAACAGCCTGACTATGCACTTGAAAGCACAGGAGAAGGGGGAATAGGGCGGAAGAAATTTATTGGAAGAGCTGAACAACCGTTGAATTATTTTAGTTGGCCAGTCAGTCCTTCTAAAGGGCGCATCTCCTTAACATAACTCCCCTCCAGGTACTCTAATTTATTTCTTAAATGCTCCTGTCTCTGTATATTCTGTTGACAAGTGACAATATTCAGACGAAGCTACAGATTTGGGTTTGGTGTTGGCTGCTCATCTCTCTCCATACAGATCTTTTTATGGTGTTTGGCCAAGAACTCTCGTCCTGGGAGATAATGTATGAAAAAAAAAATTATCAAGGATAATAAATTCAAAAAATTCTGTCTTAGATTGAACACAAGTCAGAATATGAAATGCTCTTAGAAGTATTACAGCAAAGAAACATACTTAATGTTTTCTAATCGAGAATTTTCTAAATCTGTTTGACTATGTACCACTTATTTATAGATAATATTATTAAAAATGTGTAAAACGAAAGAGTGAACCAGTTTGGGGTCATTATAAACAAGAGCTTAGTTCCATTTTCCTTTCTTGTTTTTCCAGGTTTATTTTGGTCTATAAAGCTTTGCACGAACGGGCCCTTAGCTGTTTCTCAAACTGTGTCTTCTATTGTTCTTTACCTCGCTCACTATATTTTAGGCATAAGCTTCTGTGGCCCTTAAAATTCTAAGCTCATTTCTTCTTCAAGGCCATTGTGCTTTCTCTTCTTTCTGCCTCAAATGCCTTTAAGTTAGGTATTCGTATGCCTCTTACTCTTTCATTCAGATCTCTGGCAAACTTCACCCATTTTGACAAATCCTCATTAGCAGCCTGTTCTAAATTACCATCTCCCTCCATCATCCTTTATCCCTTTATTCTGTTTTATTGCTCTTCATAGCATTTATTACTACCTAACAGTATATTTTACATTCTTTGTTTCTCATCTGACTCCTGTAGACATAGTCCAGGGACTATGTCACCTGTCTCCATCACTCCATCCTCAGTGCCTAGAACGGTACCTGGTATCATTCCAGAATGACAGGCACTAATAAAAATCTTTCAAAGATGGACTGAACCATCTCTATCAGGCTGCATTCTTCTCTGATCCATACCTAATTGGCTTAGCCAGCCAACCCATATCAGAAGTGATTCACTAATTGGAAAACATTCTCTCTCTTAGTCTTCCTTGTTAAAAGATCAGTCATTATAGTGTAAAGGCTCTCTGACTTCAACAACTATAATTCTATTGCTCTGGAGTTTTTTCTTCCTGAGAGATTTTGTACCAGTTTATGCAATGTAGGGGCATCTGATACTGTGCTATGCTAATATCTTCCACAAAAGATATCGTGGGCCTGATTTGAATGATACTCTAGCTTTCCCTAACGTTAAGGGACAAAACTTTACTATCTTGCTCTGGGAGATTATCTACTACTTTTCGAAAAATGGCTCCTGGTCATGCATTTCAAATTCATGCACTGAGCAGTTGAGTTAAATTTAGTCTGGTACCTTGCCGCAGAGTTCACACTAAACATGGTGCTGCTATTGATTCATGTTGCTTTTGTAACTAGTACCTGGAAAGGTTGATCCTGTCTGATCGGTGCCACGATAGACATGAAAACACCAGAGAGTTTGAAAACACAGACACATACACACACACAAATACACAAGCTTTAATTCTAGGGGTTCTAATTAGTGTGGAGGTAGACTCAGGCATGGACGTTTTTAAAACTCCACCCGTTGATTCAAAAGTGTATCCACAGTTGTGGACCGATGGTTTAGTTTGTGGGTAAGTTAGGACTACGTATAAGGCAGTTGAAATTGGGCAGGACGTGGACTGGGGCAGACTGCGTCTGTGAGCACCAGCTGAAATGAAGAGATGGAGGTTTCAGGAAGGACCAGGCGGTAAAACATTTCCTACGCGAAGAGCACGGACACACGCATCAATCATCGAATGCTTGGATGGCTGTCTAGGACTCTGACAGACTGGCTCTTTTAGACCAGCAGACGGCTGACTGTGGGCTTCTGTGCTTGAAGTCCTAAACACACTTAGTTTGCATCTCTGGTTGTTCAAACGTTCCGTAATGCCGCGTTGGTTTCTGTGAGGATGCTGGCATCCTCCTCTGCTTGGAAAAGCTTTCCGTGGCTGTTTGACATGGAGTTTCGCAGAATGTTGGTGACCTCAGGAACCCCACAGGCACACTCAGGAGTGCTTCCTCTAGTACATGTGCTTGTACTTGGGGTTCCTCATCTCCGGAGCTGGAGTAGAAGAGTGATTGAGACCAGCGGTCCTGGAGTCTTGGTCTATTCTAATCTCAGCCCTAACCTATCTTAACGCTAATTAATTTTAAACTAACAGTAGAAATGCATTCTTGTGCATTTAGAATGTATGAATTGTTTTTCTCTTGTTTTTATTTTTCTTTTCATTTAATTGTAGTTACACTTGTGCTCACTCTCATGCTCTCTCTCTCTCTAAAATATTATATAAGAATTTTATGTAAGGAATATATTGCCTTGGGAAGTAATCTCAAAAACAACAACCAATAAAGGAAGATATGACAGAATAAAATAGTAAAAGCTCTGTATCAATTATGATATCAGATAAAATGAATACATAATGGGCATTTGTGATATAATAAAAATATATCTAATCTTTATCCCCAGTTCTTGATATAGAGCTTCAAAAACTCTTGGAATTTTCTGATAATAGGTGTTTCTTTATTATGCTAACGAGGTGACAGGGTATGTGCCTGGGGGTGCCTATCTGGCTTCAGGAAGGGTGTTGGTCCCTAGAAGGATTAACTATGTGATCAGAGGGTTGTATTTACAAGCAAATCTTCTATTAGAATGCTACTTTCTGACATCATTTTTTTTATATTAAGTTGGTGTCTTGAAATACATTTCATTTGTTTATTCTTTCCTGATTCAAAAAGTAAACTAATTTGTTGCATAGGGTTTAAAGAAATGGCAGAAGAACTAAATCCCTTGAACTTTTATGAATAATTTCTAACGCTTGAGACCATTGAAACACTGTTTTTAAATGTTTTGAATAATTTTTTTATGTTTTCTTTTTCAACTAGTCAAAAAGAATGAATTTTGCCATCAGATTTTTCAATTTTTATTGTCAAGTTTTAGTGTAACATTTTATAATAGATTACTCTGTACTGTTTTCCATAAAATATATAAAATAATAATGGAAAATTTGAAGAATTGAATGCATTAAACATGAACCCTTATTCTCCTAGTTATTATCTTCCTTTTACATATTCTTCTTCTTACCCTGGTTCCTGCGTTAAGAGAGGTTTTGCACAGGTGGGAAACTATGCAAACCGCCAGGTTTAAAAAAACAATAGGTTTGTGACTCCTGGAGTGAGAATGCAAAGTTAATAATTACCGTTTTAAATGGAATGATTATCAGCTAGATATTTAAAAAAAAAAAAAAAAAGAAAACAGCCCGTTTTTTAAAATTAAGCACACATAAAAACTTGAGATAACGAAGGAAAAACATATGTATGTATGTATGAATTTGTATGCCAGAGTGCACGTCCCTGTGTGTGTGTGTGTGTGTGTGTGTGAGAGAGAGAGAGAGAGGAGTAAACAAACACATTTGTCAGTGAATTTGAGCTAATGATTAGAAATCTTTTGAACTAGGCTCTTTTCTAAATTATAGAATTGGACTTTTTTGAATAACGAGAGGAAACACTGTGGTTTTAAAGTGAGAATTTTGAAATCAAATATTTTGAGTATCTTGGCTGTGTAAATCTGGGCAAGTTACATTTCTCAGTTAACCCATCTTAAAAAATGGGGATACTGTAGTAACTGGGTGAAGATTGCTGATAATATAAAATACCTAGAACATGGGCACCTGTGAATGATCGCTCATTTGGCCTGAATGACTTCAGAACTCAAGGTTTGGGTTTATAAAGGAAGATGTGAGAGAAATATTTAGGAAAGGAAACTGGATTTTTATAAAGGTTGGTATGAACTATCTATTGAATAGCATGTGTTTCCAAGCATGAAAACAAAGGATGGAGTTTGTTTAAAATGACTTGTCAGCTGTTTTGTTTTGTTTTTTTTTGTTTTTTTCCTGAACTCTATGCCTCCCTGAGCCTGCCCCACATAGGTCACGCTTTTCTAGGGTTATGTGCTCTGCTACGTAATCACTATGAATAAAAGGAAGTTCTTTTCTACTTCAGATTTTTCGGGGGGAATCTTATCAAAATAGTGTAGGAGAGGTAGGAGGAAAAGTCCACTGTCTAATCCACCATTTCTCTGCACGATTCAATCCATACAATTGAAAACTATTTGAAACCATTTAATTGGGTCTGTAGTAGAAATATGAAATTGTCTCCACCCGTTTCTGGGGTTTGATAGGTTGTCATCTGTTTGTCTTTAAACTGAGCCACCAGGAATCTGGGGCTCCTGAAGTGGATACATCAGCTAACTTGCATTCGAATGCTAGAAACAGTATCTCTGACATTTCCTAAGTTGTCCAATAGCATAACAAAGTCAATGAAAATATCTTTTAAAGTCGTCACTACCTACTCATTTTGGGGAAATGTGTTGGAGGAGTAATTATGCTACTCATTTATTTGTGTAGTAAAATAATCAATTACTTCTTGAAACTATTTTTTAAGACAGTCACAATGGTTATTGTTCATAAAGTCATTTTTTTTTGTAGTCTAACTCTTCATAAAACATCTCAAAATTAAACTATTCCTTAAGCAAGGACATTTTTCCCAGCTGTAGAAAGAGTGTCAGTGTAGAAAAGCTTATGTGATTTAGTTTTCATGGCATTTGCCAAGTTAAGTGAATCTAAATGTAAAAGTCAGTTAATATTAACTATTCTAAGAAGCAGGCTGAACAAATCTGGGCTTTAAACCTCATCTTAATTACTTTGCAGTTTCTTCTCTTGGCTGTGTTCGACTAAAAACACCATAAGCGTTGGCAGCACAAAAAAATAAATCCTCTTCCCTGGACTTAAAATTTGTTCAATTATCCTGACAACATGGTGCCACAGTCGGGGTTTGTGGACAGTCTTCATGGACATATAAAGTTTATCTTCCAGGCTGGGACCAACAGCTTTGCACCTGCATTTAACTTTCTAAGGGTTCGTAGTCACTTTCTATCTCTAGTGAACGGAAGGTGCTATCATTTTGCAAAGCAACGGCATGAAAAATATTGGTAATCCAAGTTCACCAGGCAATTTAAGTTTCAGCGTACAAGAACTTTTGGTGACAATTTAATTTTATTTTCACTAAAAAGTATTGTTTGTTTTAAACCGGGGCTGTGTCTTCTGTTTTATTTGTTTATATAACAGCATAGTCTGTGTTTGCATGAGTCCAGTAAAATCCTCTGTTTGAAAATTGGAGTGAATTGGAAATTGTTTGGATTTCTGCCTTTAACTAAGAGAGATTTCACTGCTGCTGGGTGGCGGAATATACTGGAAGTGTTGAGCTAAACTGACACAAAAATCATGCTGTAACTCATACACACCTGACCACCTCTGTTTTGTTTTTTTTTTTAATGAAATAATTTTCTGACTTTCTGTAAACATATTACAATAAAAAGCAAAGACATAAATCAGGAATACAAAATGAGGCAGGAGAGGCCAGGAGTCCATTAATCGCGTGTGGGGCAGGGTGCTCTAGCAAAAAGTGCTTGAGAATTGATTAGATCTTGGCTCTGTTGTGTACCAGCCCAAGGCTGTATAAAGGCCAGGGACTTGAATGCTTCTGTGGTCTCTTCTTCTGCCAACATGTGCATAAGAATACAGAACTCCCTGAGATTAAATGTGATTATAACAATATTTTTTTTTAAAGATTTTATGTATTTATTCGACAGCGATAGAGACAGCCAGCGAGAGAGGGAACACAGGCAGGGGGAGTGGGAGAGGAAGAAGAAGGCTCATAGCGGAGGAGCCTGACGTGGGGCTCGACCCCACAACGCTGGGATCACGCCCTGAGCCGAAGGCAGACGCTCAACCACTGTGCCACCCAGGCGCCCCGTGATTATAACAATATTAGCTATGAATTATTAAGATGTTATTGTTTGCCTAGGCACGGTTATAAATCTTTTTGTCAATTAATTTTCACAACATCCATGTGAAGTGGGTGCTATTATTATCATCGTTTTACAGATAAGGCATTTGAGGCACAGGAACCTTAAGAAAGCATGCCAATACTACTCCACAAATAAGGAACATTCTGGAAAGCCCCTGTCTGGAGGAGTCTCCCTATCTCACCAGGTCGTAGCTGCGTGGAAAGGGAGTTTAAAGAGGCAGAAGTTTTCCCTAGTGGCTGCCACCCTGAAACTATAAGATAGCAGTCTGGTCCAGGCCCGTTACCTCCACCCGACCTACCGTTCATCACGTGACGATAAGAGCATTGCTGAACAAGAGTGTCCACACCGTTTCCAGGGGCTGGCTCTGGATGACTCTGGAGTGTCCTGAATCTGAAGCCTGAACTGACATCCAAAATACAGAAAGTTTTTAGAGAAATTACACGCTGTTTTAAAGAAGCGAAAATTGTGAAAAAGGACAAAAAATCCAAAAATATGGATGACTTGTAAAAGATACAATAGAACAGTTAAACATTTTGGTAAATGAAGAAGCTTTCTGTGAAGAGCAGCCCTCCCCCTCCGACAAGTAAACTCAGCCTGACGACCCAATGTTCTTCAAACCTGAATCACGATATGTTTGGTTCCAGCACTAATCTTCAGAATACCTGCAGCTGGACGGATAGTCAGCACCCACTGGCTCCTGAAAGAATGTGAGCAAAACAAGGAAACACTGCTCTCAACTAAAAATGTTGCTTAGAGAGAATCTTAAAAGAATCCAAAAGCATATTTCAGAAATTTTTTTATCTTCTCTGTAAAGGATAGACTGTGAGAAAAAAAGAAATGTTTGATGCAATTTCTGAAACTAAAGTTAGAAAAAAGGTTTTTTTTTTTTTTTTTTAAACTTGTATTTATTCTTTCAATACGTGGAAACTAGATCTAAGGGCAAACTTTTTTTGGCACCCTTCAGTGTTTATGGAGAAAATACCTCATTAGAATTAATAACTGAAACCTGCCTACCTCACAGACTGGTTGTGGGGGTCAAAACTACGTGAAAGGTCATCATAAGTAGTTAATATTATGTGGACATTGAAAAACGAAAACAAAAACTCAGGCAGTCTGTCTTCACCCCATTCCTAGACATGGCTAAGCTTCCCTCTCGAAAATGTACGTAAGTGCGCCAGCATCAAAATCAGTGTGAAATGCTTGTGTCTTTCTTCTCTGACTCCGGAATGTTTATATTTGTTGCCATAATTAGACTTGGGAACTTGGAAAATTAATGGAGGATCACTGTGGTCCCCACTGTGCGGTACCCGGCTCAACTCTCTACCCTCAACTGTCCATCAAAGGGGTCTCCAGGCCGCTCTAGTGTAAAGTCATGCAAGAAAGGGATTTCATCAACTAATTCCCATTAATTTGTTTTTCCCTTGCTTTGCTGTATTTACATTTTTGAGGGGTATGGAGAGAGTGTGTGCACAAGTGGGATGGGGGAGGGGCAGAGGGAGAGAGAATCTTAAGCAGGCTTCAAGGCCATCTCGGAGCCCATAGCACGGGCTCGGTCCTGCGACCCTGAGATCATGACCTGAGTCAAAATCAAGAGTCCGACGCTTAACCAACTGAGCCACCCAGGCACCCTGAAGCAACAGTTTGGTCCCTACATGTAGAATGAAGTAAAACACAGACACAAACCTATGTAATTTTTTTAAATGGTGTGTTTTCCCCCCTCAGTAATACAAATTTCTCACATTGCAAGTAATATAAAACACTTCCTGACACCTTGACAGTTTTGAAGGCCCTGAACCCCTTTATAAAGGCCAGAAATCTGAGAACGTATGTAATGGGTCAGAATCATGGCATTTCTAGGATTATTTCTATCTCTGAGTTAGGTGCAGGGGGTTATATTATTAAGGACACCATTTCCCACTTTGATGATGATTTTAAAGGCTAATCTATGAACCTTCCTAAAAATGGATTTTTCTTTTAGCTTACTATTATTTTCTTCCCAGTGAAGCTTCTTTTTTCTCCCCCTCAGGTCTTATTATTTTATTTTTAAATTTTTTAGCAATTTTATTTATTATCTTTAGAGAGAGAGAGCACACGTGTAGGGGGGTATAGAGAGAGAGAGAGAGAGAGCATGTGCGCATTCGAGAGCATGACTGGGGGAGGGGCAGAGGAAGAAGCAGGCTCCCCACTCAGCAGGGAGCCTGACGGACGCTGGACTCCATCCCAGGACACAGGGATCAGGATCTGAGCCCAAGGCAGACGCTTAACCAACTGAGCCACCCAGGTGCCCCTATTTTTAAATTTTGTAACAGATTTATTGAGGTATAATTGCTACACAAAGAACTGCACACATTTCATGTGTTCTGTTCAACGAGGTTGGACATAAGCAAATACCTGTGATACCCTCACCACCGTCAGGGGGCAAACATCCAGCACCTCTCAAAGTTTCCTTGTCTTCCTTCCTTCCTTCCCTCCTTCCTTCCTTCCTTCCTTCCTTCCTTCCTTTCCTCCCTTCCTTCCTTCCTTTCTCACTTAACATGTGCTCTACCCCCAGCCAAAGTTCTTGAATAAATGACTAACCCTCATAGCTTAGACGTGGTCACTTTCTGTTGTGCTCAGTACACACTCGGTATAGTGTGGCTTTCACACACACCATGCCCAGCTGCCACCACTGAGCCATTTGTTGGCAAAGCCGTGAGCATTTCCCAACCTTAACTTGCCATGCTTACACCCCACTTAGGACTTAAATACTTTGGCAGCATTTCCTTGGGGCAGCTCACTGCTCTGATGTGGCTGTCACCCCAGTTTCACAACCATCTTTTTCATATTTAAAGCCTATCTTGCCCACGCACATAGTGTGTCCCATAAATCTGCCTTGGGATCATTTTCTCATCACCTTTTTTGATCATACGTCAAGGTAAGGAATAATTTTAATTTATTCCTAAAGTTTTAATTACTACCAGTATCAGTTTTTAATCAAGTTGAGGCTTATAAGAGCTTTTCCTCCAACAAAAAAAGCACACTGACCCTCAATTCTGAACTCAAAATCAGGAAGTTCATAGACTTTATGAAATCCAAAGTCACAAAGATAAAATCTCTTAATCTACATCCATTCCTCTATGCGTGAACACTCAAGTCGCTTCCGTAACTTGGTTGTCGTAAATAATGTTTTAAGTAAACATGAGGCTATTATGCTAACTGAAATAAGTCAGAGAAAGATAAATACCATATGATTTCACTTATATGTGGAAACTGAAAAACAAAATAAATGCATAAACAAACCAAAACAGAATCGTAAATATGGAGAACCAACTGGTTGGTTGCCAGAGACAGGGGGATGGGCAAAATAGGTGAAGGGGGTTCAGTACAAACCTCTAGTTATTAAAAAAGTCATGGAGATGAAAAGTACAGTTCAGGGAATATAGTCAATTATATTGTAATAATGTCACATGGTGACAGAAGGTAACTACACTTACAGTGAACGTTGCGTAATGTACAGAATTATCAAATCACCGTGTTGTACATCTGAAACTAATATGTATATCAACTACACCTCAATAAAAGTAAATGAAAATATATAGGAAGGAAGGAGGGAAGGAAAAAAGGAAGGAGGGGGAAGGAATCAATAAAAATAAAATAAAAATAAAATAAAATAAAATAAAATAAAATAAAATAAAATAAAAAAGTTGGTTGTTCTCCAACTTTTCTGTAAACCAAGTTAAGACTTACAAAACAACTCAAAGAAGAAATAATAAAATAAAAACCCTTGATCTATGTATCGATGATGGGGAAATCTATAACTCTGTTCAGATCTCTTTTCTGAGCTTTAATATAGTCCTTCGTAGCTATAAATTTCCCCTACAGTATTTAGCTTTAGCTATATATCCCATAAATGTTGGTAAATTGTGTATTCATTTTCCATTCTTCTCGAAGTGTATTCTAATTTTTCTAGGTTTTCATTGAGATCTCTTCTTTGACCTATTGGTTATTAGGAAGGTATTGTTTCATTTCCACGTATTTGTGAATTTCTCAGATTTTTCTGTTGCTGATTTCTAATTCAGTTACATTATACTTAGTGAAGAACATACTTAAGCAATATAATGAAAAGTGCATTGTCATTTATAAATTGAAATTAAAACCTTTTTTGTCTTATTTTCTAGAAAAACACAACGTCATACTGATTTTTTTTTATTTTATTTTTTTAAAAATTCCATTATAGTTAACATACAGCATTATATTAGTTTCAGGTGTATGATATAGTGAATCAACAAACTAATTTGGTTTTATAAAACAGCATAGTTAACATACTCTGTATTTTATGTATATTCCTGTATTAGTGATATATGTGAATAAGTGTGTAACAGGCATGGTAGAGCATCAAATGATACAAACCCATTTTGAAATGGTATAATAACACGCACTTATAGCTCAGTCTGTATACCGTTCAAGGTTTTAGAGCTTTCTTTTCTTTCTCTCTCTCTCTTTTTTTTTTTTTTTTTTTTTTTTAGTTTGCTGAATTTGAAATTTTACAATTTCTGCTATGGACTAGAAGGATATAAAATACTTTAGGGAGAAACTGCAAAAGAAAATATTACTCCCTGTAAAATGTGAATACCTGTGTGGCCTCTCAGGTGTAGGAAATACGTTCATTGTGGGTTAGTCTTTTCCCAGAGGGGGGTGGACTATGGCAATAACTGGCAGTAACAATGGATAGCTATTTAATTGTTTTATGGTTGTTCTGAAAAGTGGCTGCCCTCTCATTTTATAATCAGAGGACATGCTATAAAAAAAGGTTAGTTCCCTTGGCAAAGGTCCTCTCATTTCATTTACTCCTTTCCTCTGTTGAATACTTAAAATAAATAGAATAGCAAGTCTGGGATTAGACTTTCTATATTTCTGCTCCTCTGTTGGAACAATGCAGAGACTAGCTTTTCTATAGGGTAGGAGCTAGGACTTTCAAGTCTGTTGTGAACACTATGACTTTATTATTGTTGCAGAAAATTATAAGAATAAAAGTTATTTATCAGATACTTAGAATGTGTCAGACCCTGTTTCCGGTGCATTACATGTAAAACTCCACTTAATATTCACAATGAACCTGAAAGATGGGTTCATATTACTGTCCTCAAATGAGGAAAATAAAACTGAGAGATTATATCACTGATACCAGGCCTTTAGCTAAGAAATCATAGTTCAAGTACTCACCTTAGATTTGTCTGATTCCAATACCTGTGTTATTTAAAATTATTTCCAAAAATCTTTTTTTCAAAATTTTTCAACACTTAATTCTACATCAGTGATTTTATGTGTCTGTCAAGGTAGAAGAGTCGTTCATAGATAATTTCCAATATTTTGAAGGTAACAATTTGTTATAAATATACCAGACTGAAAATACATTATCCAGCTGCTGTGTAAAAAGTAGCAGCCTGTGGAACTGAGTAATTTAGATTCTAACCCTGTCACAACCTTTTTCCTTTCTTTTCTTTTCTTTTCTTTTCTTTTCTTTTCTTTTCTTTTCTTTTCTTTGTGTGTGTGTGTGTGTGTGTGTGTGTGCAAAGGATGCGTTTATAAGCCTTAACATTCTCTTTAGGAAGATCTTTTTAGAATTTTGGATTATACAAATATAAAGCAGAATCTTGCTGAAAACATTACCCATTTTTATTTTGTCATTATTTTGCTGAATTTTAATTATTTCACATGTATATCGATTTATACCACTTATTCTTTGGAATGCTAGGTAGGTGCCTGGTGCTGGCTTAGCACTCAATCTCTCTGCATATAAAACTATTCCCTGACAAAGATTTTCTTCCTTGGTCAGACTTCAGTCAATTACCTCTGAGTTCTCTGCTCCACTAAGCCCAAACTCAGGCTTCAGTCTTTGTCCTTGTAGAGCCAGTTTTAGCAAAAATCCTATTAAATCAGTTTAGAGGGAATCCCTACCCTCCAATATCTGGTCACTCTGGGTATCTGACCAAACTTCGGATCCCTCACCATGCCCAGGTGATGTCTGATTGTCTTGGCTTGACTTCAGTAAGCATCCTATTAGGTCATTTAAGCAGGAATTAGCGTACTCTCTCAATAATTTTCCATCCGCTCTCTCCCTCTTAACTCTCTCCCCTGGTGCAAAACCCCATTGCAGTAATGGTTTTGAATGGGGTCTTCCTCACTGTCTTTAACAAGAGTCAGATTCCTTTTTGAACAACATCGACCTAGCTTGATCACAGACTTACTAAAAAGAAATCAACACAGTCCATGAAAATCCCCTCAGGATTCAGACAAGTGACTAATTAATCTTTACCACTCTGAATGTTATTAGCAACCTGAGTCTTAAGATGAAATGGACTGCAAAACATGATTTTATTATGAGACTAAGTGAGAATTTGATAGGAAAACCATGTTTTCCAATTGAAGTAACAGGAACAAAGATCTTTCTTTTATTAGCAAGCTAATTAATAAAATGGTCTCTTTTGAAAATCTGTATCAGGCAAAGAATGGCATTAATTACTCGAAAAGTCTTCTTTTAAGTTATTTAAATGTAATATACAGATGAGGGAATCAGAGCTAGTGGGTGTATAATAAAACCTTCTGTGATTTGAACAAGGCTGCTGCCTCTCGCATAGTGTGCAAAGTTAGTCTCTAAGGGTTGAGGGTGAATTTGTTTGGGACAAGGACCTTAAACTAAGAAATTGTGACATACACCTTTTTTTTTTTTCTTTTTGAGATTCAGTGAAGTTCGTGTTGAAGTCATGCCTAGGGTTTACCAAAATCTCTAGTCCCACTTTACATCTTTACCCAGGTATTGCCCAGGCAGGCAACAATTACTGGATTATTGTAGAACTAGTCTTCATTAGTGACACCACGTAGCTGTTTCAGAAATATCACCAATAGTAGAGTGATAAGACACTGATGTTTGGAGACGTACAGGCCTACCTTATTTTGGTTAAGTAAGCCCCAAAGATGTGGTAGCAGTTTTTAAGGCGGGGAGGTAATTGGTTTGTATCTTTATCTTCATCTCTATATTGATTCATGTCTATAACTTATGTAGAATATATTTCAGAAGGGCTTTAAGTGGTTAATTAGAAAAATGAAATCAAACTATTATCACTCAATGAACAAATTACAAGTAATATTTTTAGTTCATTTTAATTTTCATATTTCCCAGATTTTCTACAGAGAAGGTATATGGCTTTTGTTTTAAATATATGAGTGGTCAAGCAAAAGAACAAAGATCATAAAAGATTTACACAACAAAATTACCTAGCTTGATCAAATAGATATCATACGCTATTCTTTTGAATCTCTCATGTATCACTTAAGAAATTTGACAAAGATATTTTATAAATAAATTTTGCCAAATGTCAACTGACTTCTATCTCTAACAACCAGTGAAATTAGGTTAAATTCTGTAACAGAAATATACTAACATGTGTCTAGATGCGTCCACAAATTTAAAAAGTCATAATCAAAAGTAGAAAATACTTAGAACTAGGTAGTTTTATTAAATATAATTTAATAAAATTACTTTTTATTAAATATAAAAATAAAGTTTTATAGAAAAATTATAGTTTTATTAAATATAAAATACATTTAAATATATAATACTAAATATAAAACCTCATAGTACACAGCTAAAATAGTACTCAAAAGTTTATGGCATCAATTGCATATTATCAAAGAAGAGATGCTAATAATTAATGAACTAAACATACAATTTAAGAAATGTGAAAAAGTAATAGGATGGAAATAATGTAACAGATCAATTACAGAGGATATAAAAATGGGTTCTATGAATAGACTAACATTAACAAATATTCGTTGAAAGCACAATTAATATTAGAAAAGAAAAAGTAGAAATAATTACAGATATATCATTACAATCAACCAACATCATCAATTTTTACTAACAAATGTGAAATTTTGATAAAATATATAAATTTTAATTTCTAGAACAGATGACAAGAATAAGGTCTCTTGCCACTTGTGAGGTGTATCAAATATTTGAGGAATAATATATAGTCTTTACCCCTAAATAAATTATAAAAGATTGGAAAGAAGAAATAGTCTTTCTTCAAGTATGATATAATTGTGTAGAAAACCTAAAGGAATCTATAGGCGATTTAGTAAAGTAATAATGTTTAGAATGATTAGTGAAAATAAATCAACATAAAATGTATTTTAATAAAGCAACAATGTAATTTTAAAGTTTCCACTTAGGAGATTAAAAATATAGTGTATATTTAAAAATATGATGTATAATACCTATAAAAAAGTTAAACTTCACTAAAAGATACTAAGGAGACCTATTGTAAATAAATGAGAGGATATACCAGGTTCATAGTTTGAAAGATTAAATGCGTAAGTTTCAAATTTCCTAAAATGTTTCTATATATAATAGAATCAAATTTCAATAAATTTTCAGTGTGATTTCATAAGCTGAGTACGTGAAGTATTTGGAACTTAAGCATCCATGAGTAGTCAGAATCCTCTTGTAGAATAACAAGGTGAGAAAGGTTGCTTTATCACATGTCAATTTGTTATAAAGCAATGGTAATTATGACAACATAGTAATGAAAAGTTAATAGTAGAATAATGCAAAAGAATAAAAAGCCAAGAAATTAATTAGTATGGGCATGTAATTTAAGACTGATAAAGTTGTGCAGATCTATCGGTAAATGATGGACTTTTTAGTAAATGGTAATGGGATAACTAGTGAGGCACATGGCGAAGGAAGGAAGGAAGGAAGGGTAAGAGGGGAAGAAAGTGGGAGAGCACAAGGGAGAGGGAGAATGAAGGGGAGGAAGGGAGGAAAGGAGAAAGAAGGACAGAGTGAGAGAAAAAAAGAATTGGATTCCTGCTTCATGCTACACAGAAAAATTAATTTTAAGAAGGCTAAAGGCACAAAGGTGAAAGTACCTTTTGATCTTGAAGTAGGAAATATTTTTAAGCATAATGCAAATAAAGTACAACCATATAGCAAAAAACTATGGTGTATTAAGTGTATTTGCTTATCAAAGAGTATCATAAAGAGAATGAAAGAAGATGAAATTGGAATATGTTTACATTTGATGAAATTTACAAAGGACTGATAATCAACATATAAAGAGATTCTCAATCAATAAGGAAAGGACAAGAAACATAATTTTAAAATAAGCAAAAGGAAAGAATATCATAGTTGAGAAGGCAGTGGAAGGGTGATAAATAAAAAAGAAAGCCAAGGCTTTAGTAAACTGGAAAAAATGTGAAATAAAAGCAATAATTACATAATCAATTAACTTTCACTAGTTGAACCATAATTAATCAGACTGTTTTGAGGCAAAGACAAGAACAAGGCATTCCGTAAGTCTCCCCTTCAGGAAATTCTGTAAGATTTTTACATGGGTGAAAAGGTCAAGAGTTAAGTGAAGAACCCAAGAAAAGCAATAGTGAATGTCCTGCAGTCTTTGGGGCTCAGGAGACAGAGATTGGCTAGGATCTCAATAAAAAATTTTTGAGGGCCACATTCAAAGACTAGAAACAAACTGGAAATAAAACAGTACTGGAATTACAACCCAGCCCAGATCCAGCTCAGTTTCTAATTTAGTGTGGTGATCAGCTTCTCACCCCATCTACCTAGCAAAGGATGGGGCAGACCGCTCTGGGGAAAATAAGATAATCCGCAGTCTCATACACACTGCAGGTATAAAATTTAAAAGTAGCAATTACCACATATGGGAAGAGGCAAGAGAATATGACCAATAATCAAAAGAAAACAACACGAAACAAAAGACGAAAGTAGGAAGCCCACAGATAATTCTAACTTTGGAGTTATGACAAAGTCTTTAAAACAACTATTTTAAATAAGTTAATAAAATGGAGGAAATGAAATAAAGAATAATTGTGATATGGAAGTAGAATTGTAAGAAACAGATATGCTAGAATTTAAAAATACACATAACTGATATTAAGAACTCATTGGACGCATGAGTGAGCACAGCGGAAGAGGAGATTAATCAACTCAAAAGCAAGTCAGTAAAAATATCCAAACTTCATACAGAACAAAAAAGAATGAAAAGAACAAAACATAGCATAAGAGATATTAAGATTTACGGTTGAAATGTCTGATATATATGTAATGTGAGAAAGAATGGAAGTGAATAGAGGAGAAAGATAATAGTAATATTTGTAGAGATTAAGGTCTTAAAACATGAAATGCATGAGTTTGTGAAGTTCAGCAACTCTCAAGCAAAATAAATACAAATAAAACCACACATGGGCACATCACAGTCAAACTACTATAATTCAGAAATAAGGAGAAATATCTTAAAGACATTCACAGGAAAAAAGGAGCATCATCTTGAAGGGAGTAATGATAAGTTTGACAACTGACTTCCAATAAATTACATAATGCAGAAGCAATGAAATTGTATCTCTAATATGCTAAATATATATATATATATATATGGTCAAACTAGAAGTCTGTATCCTGTCAAAATGTCCATCAAAAATGAAGGGTAAATAATGACATTTTTAGAAATTAGTACTTGAGAGACTTTTACCATCAGATCTGAATTTGCAAGAAATATCATACAAAGTCTGCATGCTGATCTCAGATGGAAAGACAGAACTCCAGGAATGAATAAAAAGCACCAAAAAGGATAAATATGTAAAACTTTAAAAGAATATTGACTGCAGGTGGAGTTAAAATGTTGCAAGTTTCTTACATTCCTTGAGAATTCATCAAAGTACTAATAGTAAGGTAAATTACACAAAGTCAAAGATGCCTATTGTAAAGAGCAACCACTGAAATGATAACATGAAAAAACATAACTAAAAAATAGAGGTGATAAAATGTACTTTTGTAGAATGGAATACAGAAATAAGAAAGAATAAACCACTGTATGCAACAACATGGATAAATCTGACATACATAATATTAAGCGGAAAAAGCCAAGCAAAAATCCTATGCTTTACATATAATACTATTTACAGTTGACCCTTAGACAATATGGGTTTGAACTGAACACATCCACTTATACGTGGATTTTTTTTTCAATAAATACTGTGTAGTATTGTAGATGTATTTTCCTTATGATTTTCTCAGTAACATTTTCTTCTCTCTAGACTATGGTGTTGTTAGAATATAGTATATAATACATAGAACACAGAAAATACGCGTTAACCACTTGTTTGTGTTGTCCATAGACTTCTAGGAGGAAGTTATCAGTACTTACGTTTTTGAGAGATCAAGGGTTATCTGCAATTTTCAATGGTGTGGGGGGTCCAGTGCCCCAAAACCCTGCATTGCTCAACTGTGTATGGAGTCCAAGAGCAGGCAATCGTGATCTCTGGTGTATTAGAGAAGTTCTGTAACTTCCTCTGAGTTCTGGGCTACATCAGTGTATCTGTGTCTGTAAAAAGTTCCTGAGCTCAAAAATATGCCCACGGATTCTCTGACACTTCTTACTCTAAGACTTACTGCCTCATTTATGTGTTGAATGGGGGCTGGACTTAGTGACGAAGAGACTAAAGTGGCAGTGACGGCGTGTGGCAGCAGGGATGAGTCCCAAAAGGCTTCCTCCTCACTTGTCCTCTCCCTGGCTTTCCCAGTCAGAGGGAATCCAGATTCTGTGTGGTGAGGACATGCAGGCAGCCTCATGGACGGTTCATAAGGCAAGCCAACAGCTGACCATTGTCCAGCCAGGCTAGTGTCTTCCGGAAGTGGTTGCTCCAGCCTCGGTCAAGCCGTCAGGCACCTGCACCCCATGCAACATCCCAGTTGCAAGGATGAGAGACCCTGAGTCACCACCACCCAGCTGAGCTGCTCTCACCAGCAGAAACTGAGATCATAAATGTTGGTTATTTCAAGCCGTTCAGTTTTGAAAGAACTCTTTACGCAGACATAAAAAAACTAATACAGTCATTGAGCCAAATGCTTCCTATTTGTGCACGGCTATACATTATGTATCTTATATCTAACTCATTAGTAAACAATGAAAATCAGCTGAAAACATAACCAGGAAATAGACAAAAAAGGAAGGAAAATGGGGGATAAATATATGGAAAAAGCCATCATTAGAAATTTTTTTAAAATACCATTCAAAAATATTACACACTATTTTTGATATGCAGTTTGGACAAATTATTAAAAGGGATAATAACATTGAGTGTTGTTATGGGTTTAAGAAAATGTTTATTCATAAAACCAGTCTATAAGAAGGTGTTGTTTTTTTAATAAGAAGGTGTTTTCGGGTGCCTGGGTGGCTCAGCTGTTAAGCGTCTGCCTTCGGCTCAGGGCGTGATCCCGGCGTTCTGGGATCGAGCCCCACATCAGGCTCCCCTGCTATGAGCCTGCTTCTTCCTCTCCCACTCCCCCTGCTTGTGTTCCCTCTCTTGCTGGCTGTCTCTCTCTGTCAAATGAATAAATAAAAACTTAAAAAAAAAAAAAAAGGGGGCGCCTGGGTGGCACAACGGTTAAGCGTCTGCCTTCGGCTCAGGGCGTGATCCCGGAGTTCTGGGATCGAGCCCCATGTCAGGCTCCTCTGCTATGAGCCTGCTTCTTCCTCTCCCACTCCCCCTGCTTGTGTTCCCTCTCTCGCTGGCTGTCTCTCTCTGTCAAATGAATAAATAAAAACTTAAAAA